>NW_027514663.1:1270000-1572500 GCF_048772815.1 Callospermophilus lateralis | reverse complement strand
AAAAGTTTTTGAGACCTTTAGGGCTTCTCTGAGCCTTTAAAATGCTAATGTAGGACTCAGATATTTTTAATAGTTTGTGATTTCCAAACTTATTAGATTACTCTTTGTGGAATCGTCTTATCTTGGACACAGTTTGGGTTTCAAGGCTTTTAGGGTTGACATTATTTACTGGCTCTTCATTTGTTCATTCATTCAGCCCAAGTGTTTACTGAGCAGCTATTATATGCCAGGTATGCTAAAGGTGCTGAAACTCCACAGGTGAGAAGACAAACGTATATTCTAGTAAGATTGAGTTGCCCATCTACAAGTATATGGGTCCATTCACCCTGGAAAGGCAATCCTGGAATAGACAGGGAATGGTGTGGGAGGTTTTCTGGTTAGGGCCATCCTGGAGGTGACACTTGAGCTCAGATGACAGGGGGATTCATGAGGGGATTTGGGGACCTGAAAGTCTTTGCATTTGATGATTCGGAGGGGCTGGGAAGGGCTGGGAGTTTTTGGGAAAGTCTGGAGAGAGGGCTCTCTGAATCTTGCCCTCAACTTCTGGGAGCACCTGCTACCAACTCAGTACTCTTTTGGTTTCCCTGGTGCAGTCCAGAAACCAGAGAGAGGCTTCCCCTGGTGTTGAGTCAGTTAAATGGGATTGTTGCAGGCAAAGATGTTTCAGGGTTCCAATCTTGTCCTAGGAACCTCAGTGGCTTGGACCCTTTCTCTGTCCCAGACCTATCTCGATATAACTCTCACCATGAAAGGAGGAGAATGACTCCTCCCTGGGTCTGCCTGCTGTGCACACCACCCGGCCAAGCACCTTGCTTGTGCGTGCATTCAATGTCCCCAGCGCCTGGCACTGGACTCACATTCCCCCATCCCCCATCTGACAGATGGGGAAATGAGGCCAGGAGACTCCCCAGCATATTCCTGCAGAGGCCTGGCCCAGAATCCAACCTTTTTCCAAGCCAAGCTCTGACCCGAGGGTGGTGGTGTGTAGGGGGTGTGCCTCAGAGTTGGGACAGAGGTGGGTAAGGCAGGGGAGGGGCCCTGGGGCCTCTTCCCACCCCTCGACCTGGGCGAGCCTGGCCCATGCTTGGAAAAGCAGCCCCTCCTGGGCCCTTGTCTGCCAGGATCTGGGGTGGGGCAGCCCGTGACCACTTTGAGGTCGCTGTCCTGGGAACGCATCAGGCCACCCACGCTTCCCATGCAAGGGCTCCAAGGCTGAGGCACAATAACTCAGGGCCAGGCACAAAGTGGCCCGGCAGGGGTCTCGCTTGCTTGCTCGCTTGCGCTGCCCTGGTGGGGATGGCTTGTTCCGAGCTGTGGGCTGCCTGCTCCTCAGAGTCTGGCACCCCCAGGACTGCGAAGTCCAAGGCACTGGGCTGAGGGGCTCCGGCTAAAGCGGCATGTCACCCTCAGCTGGGCGGCCGCCGTGGGTGGGCTGACGCCCCCCCCCCCCCCCCCCCCCGGCCAAATGTGCGCGTTGGGGGAGCCCTGGAGTCCCTGAGCACTGATTGGCCCTAGATTTAGGGAGGGGTTAAAGGAGGCAGGGAGTGTAGCCTGGACCCGTGGGAATGTATGGCAATAAAAATAAATGCACTTTCCAGGTCCTAGGGACTGTTCTGCGCACTCACTTCATTCATTCCTTAACATGCGCTTCACAGTATCTATGAGTAAGGCCATGATTATCCCTGTTTTTCAGATGAGGAAACTGAGGCACAGCTAGGACCAGATAGGATCTGAATATAGGCCTCTCTGACTCCAGAACATTGTCATCCCTGTAGGGTTTCCAGGTGTGCATGGATGGGCTGGGCATCTGGGCATGGGGGCCATTCTGAGTGCATTTGCACATGTCCAAGATATTAAAGATAGGTTAGCAAGCAGATCATAGTCATCATTCTGGGTTTTCCATTTCAAATTCATGCACAGGCTCCTTCCTCTGAGGGATATTCTGAGTCTGGGCCAGGCCTTTTGCTGTTGTGGGGGTCTCTCTAACTTGGGGGAGGAGACAGTCGGTGGGGTGGGGTATGTGGCAGTGAGACCTCAGTAAAGTGTAAATAGTTCCACCAAGAGGCAATTTCTTGCTGAGAGACTGCTCTGCTTATCTGACTTAGACAGGGTCCTTGGGGAGGACATTGCAGAGGAGGTGACATGACAGCTGGTGCAGGATGAAGAGAGGTGGCTGCTGAGGAAGATGTGTAGTCCCTTCTGGCTCTGACTGCCTTCCCCAGGGTTGCAAATGAGGAAGGAGAAGAGGAGGCTGTGGCCCCTGCCTGTAAGGACCTGAAAGGATGAAATCTGGGTAATCTTGGGCACGTATGTCTGGAAGGGCAGGGACAAGTGCTGACTGGCTCTCCTGAGATGATTGGAGCCCAGATGAAGAAGAGCCAGGGCAGGACAGTGGTAGAGACTGCCTGGCATGGGTGGCATTGTGGGGTGTCCATCAGTGCATGCACATAGGGTCTGTCTGAAGAGTCCCCAGGGCAGGCCACCTGGACCTCGAGCTTTGAACCTCAAGGTTCCCAGAGGTTCTCATTGGTACCTCTGAGTACCAGGGAGTAGGTTGTAGGATCCTTTCTTGTTTGTGTAATGAGGAAGGGAGGGCCACAGAGGCCAGTAGCCTTGTCCTGCTGCACCTGCAGCAGGGCTTGTGACCATCTGTCAGTTGGGATGTTTGTTTCCTGGGTCTCCAGATCCCATTCAGGGGAGTTTACCAAGGCCTGCCTCCCCCTCACCGCGATGTTAGGGTTGGAGGTGGAAAGGAGATGCTGGTGGGTGCCCGGTTACTACCACCTGAGTCCCTGAGCCTGTTCTAGACTGAGCTACCCCCGTCCAACCAGGATATAGCTAGTTCAATTAGAAAACAGCTGCCCCCATGTGCCCATTGTATCCCCAAGTCTACTTTCACTGGGTCTCCAAATGGGCTTTATTCTGAATTTCCTATCTGGCTCCAAATACCCATTGCTCAGGCTCTTCTAGGGGAATGGAGATTGCTGTGGATTCCCAGGACTGAGTTTGTTTTCCCACTTGGATTTTCTGGGCGAGTTCCAGAACTTCTCTGTGCCTCTTGTTTTGCTTTATTTTTCTTAGGAGTGTCCCAAGTCTGCTTCCGAGGAGAGAGGTTTGACTTGAGATGAAGGGGACAGGATATTTATCTAGTGCTTACTAAGGTGTACTCTGGGCCAGCTGCATTTTTGAGTGCTTGATGAGCCATTTCTCATGAGCCCTATCAACAGCTCTGTGAAGTTGGCACAATTATGCTCAGCTGTCAGCAGTTGAGGCAGCTTTGAGGGACAGCCAGGGATCCAACGTCATATAGGTGGCATGATGCTACCCAGCATGACTGCCTGAGTCACTCCCAGGACAGCTTCTATATACCTAGTGAACCACTGACATCGTGGTCCCCCTCCCCCAGGAGCTTGTCTCGGGGAAAGATGGGCAAACAGTTATGAACTCTGAGGCTGGAGACACTGTTGCCACAGTCCTGCTGCAGCAAAATAACCGGGGGGTGACGAGCAATTTGTGTACATTGATACAGCAGGAGTGGGAGCCGTTTATTGTAGGACAGAAGGGGCATATATACATTCCACAAAGCTTATCTTAATTAACATAAACTAGATACAGCAGTCAACCAATAAGGAATCTCTACACTTAATGTCTCGCTGGCGTTACTTCATAAACCACTCCCTATGGCAAAATGCCAGGCACCATCCTAACTTGTTTACAGACCCTAACACACTGTGTTCCCCCTGAGGACCCAGCTGTGGCCAGCCCCACCCTACCCCCTACCCTGAGCCTGGCAAGCTGCTGAAGTTCAAGTGGGGGAGAAGCAGCTTGGACTGGTCAGGGGTGGGAAGACGAGGCCAGGTCCTGGAACATTTGAGTGGGTACTGGGCTGAGCTTTACCTGCTTCTTGGTTTCTTGGCTACTACAACATAGCAGTGTCCATCGCTGGGCCCAGCTGGGCCAGCAACTCTGTCCTGCCATGTGGGAGGTGCTTACCTCTTTTAGGGACTTGGGAGTCCTCTCTTTTATTCTGTCCCTTTCTATCCCATCCCCCAGTCCTCAGAGCTCCACTGGCTCAACTTGGAAACTTGGATGTGCTTGTTGGGAGTGTGTGGCCTTGCTGAGGGACTCAAATTGGGTCCCTGACCTCTGGACCTCTTTCTGCCTCCACCCAAACTGCCCTCTGGCCCTGGGCCTGGCCTGTAAGTCTGCATCATCTTCACTATGACATCTCTGCAGAACTGGTGGGTGTGTGCCCCCACCCGAGGCTGTTTTCTCAGTCTGCCCTTTTGGGGGCACCCGTGCTGGCTGAGTGGCTCTGAGCTGCAGCCCTTCTCCCTCCTGAAGTCTAGCTAATCGGCCACTGAATCAACCCTCTGCATTCTCTGCCCTCTTTCCGCTCCTTTGCTGGCTCCTGGAACCCAGAGAACCTGGAGGTTTCTGGACGATATTGAGTTGCCTGGGTGTTGTTTCTTTATTGGGGGGCCATGCTGGGTGGAGGAGCTGGGAGCTGGGAGAAAGACCGATGACTTGGTCACGGCCAGCCAGGGGTGGAGGCTGACCACCAGCCCGTGTGTTCAAGAATCAAACTGTGATCCCCAGTCCTTTCCTCTGGGTGTCAGGCCTGGCTTCCCTGCCAGCTGTGGAGCAGCCCTCTTTGGTATTTCCTGTCTGCCTCCCTTTCATTTTTCACCCAGGCTCCCCAGGGGTTCCTCTCGGGGGGGGGGGGGGGACAAGAGCCTACTCTAACCTTTCTCCCTGGTGACAGGACCTGACTTGGCCTGGCATGGCTGTTGTCCCACTGAGCCTGGGGTTTGGCTGGACCTCGTCTCCCTACATTTCTTCGCACCAACCTTCTGGCTGTGCAGCAGGGTCCCAGCTGGGACCCCTCCAGATCTGAGCCAGAGAGCCACAGTCTGAGATGCTCCTCAGAGACCCCTGGGCTGGGGCCAGTCATGCCTGTGGGCTCCAGAAGAGGCTTAAGGGTTGGGAATGAGGAGAGGCAAGCACTGGCCTTTTGGGGTAGGAGCCAGGACCGAGGCCTCTCTGGACTTAATTCTGAGGCGGTTTTGAGGACCTCCAAAGCCACAGCACCTCGCTGCTCTCCCCGCCCCCCAGGCCCACCCCACACATGGGTTTGCCTTTCCAGGCATCCTCTCCTGCTCCCCTCCCCCTGGGTTCCTTCTTGAGCACCATGGGCCCCTCCCCCAGGCCTCCTGGGCCCCCTCTTTCCTCCTTGACCCACTTTAGTCCCCTGTTGCTGTAGGAGGGGAACACACAACTGGTGGCTGTGATCCTGACTGCCTCCCCCAGCATCCCTTGGGGCCGGCTCTGGATGGAGCCAGCAGGCTGAGCCGGCCTGGCCCCAGGGACTGGCATACTGCGTGCTCTTAGTGGCAGCCTCCCTACCCCCTCCATGGACAGACAGTTCTGGACAGCTGCCCCTGCCCAGGCCCTGGGGACGCCCTGCCAGGACCCAGCTCCAGTTCCCTCCAGCCCCAGGGAGCAGTGGCTTCACAGGTTCCTCCTACCTTCTTGCCAAGCACCATTCCCAGAGGGGAGGGGGGGCAGGGCCAGGTCCTGGACTCCACACATCCTTCCCCTAAGTCTCTGCTGGACAGCCTGAAGCTCCAGTCAAGTCCTGTATCTGCTGTTAATCTGTGTGACTAGGGGAGCCTCACCAGCCCTCTCTCGGGCTCATCTGTGCATTTAGGGAATGGAGCAGATCACTGACGTTTACCAAGCCTCACTGTGTTCCAGGGACTCAGCTAACTGCTGTACATTGATGACCTGATGGTCCCGTGGGAATGCCATGAGCACACTTTTCGATTCGGAACGTGAGGCAACTGAGGCACAGGAAGGGGAAGGAACATACTTTTGAGGTCACTCATATGTGGGGTCCCAAGCAGCCTGATGGGTGACTTGTATTCACTCTGCCATTCTCTAATTGACCCTGGCACTGGGGCTATTAACTCTTCAGGGACAAGGAGAGGTTCCTTTGAGGACTTTAGATGAGGGCTTCTCCTTGGGGGGCCATTCATTCTGTCCTGCTCAGGTGGCCTGCCGCCCTGCCACATAACAGACTGTGGGAAGCTAAGTCCCCAGACATCCCAGCTGGAGGCACCCCCCCCCATTCTGAGTCCTAGTCCTGGGGTTCAACGACCTGACTCCAGCCTGACTGTGCCCTCGAATGAACATCACCCCCAGCACAGTGGGGGGGTCCCCCTCCCAGCATGCCAGCTGCAGGGTCAGGAGCGGACAGGATTGCCTGTTAGGACCCCAGCAACTCTCCCTCCCATTTCCTTGCCAATGAGAAATGCAAAAAATAGGGTGGGTGGGCTGGGCCCTAAGGGGCTGTTTGAATTTTGGAATCTGCACTCCCCTCATTTACACATTTGCCTTGACATGTGTCCTGCCTCTGGGAAACTTTTCATGTCATCTCATTGTCTTGCTGAATAAAAGAGGGGGTGGGAGGTGGGAGAAGGCTCTGGGGCCTTCAGGAAGTCAGGAAATTTTTTCTTATTTGCCTAATTTCCTCACTCAAATGTGTCTTGTGATTAAATATTGCTTATTCTATCCTGTGTGCTTAGGTCAGTGGCCAGGTTTTTTTTTTACGAACAGGAAATTAATAGTATCTGGCCTTTCCATCTTGAGAATTCTCACTCCATTCTTGCTCTTTTTTATCTCCCACTACTGGAAAACCCATGGTCTTCCCTTCTGGAACCTATCTCCACTAGAGAGAGCACATGGGTGGTGCCAAGTGTAAGTCAAAGGCAGTGACCCTTACAGTGCTCACTCAGTGGAAAAGACTGCAATGACTTGGTCATGCTGCCCTCCTTGGCCCAGGGTAAAGCACCGAGCATAGTGGACAGTGGATATATAACAACAAGTTCTGTGGTCTTGGTCCTGGTCCTTCTGGCCTTGCCTGAGCCTGCACTCCATCACTGTGATCTCTCAGTGGCCCTTTACATGCCTGCCCTCGGGGTGATTAATATACTGTCTGTCCTGAGCCTCCTAGCCATGGCCTCCTCTCCTTTTCTACCTTTCCCAGGTTCATTTTGCATTTACTCTTATTCAGGAACCTCCATGGCTCCTTTTACAGCTGGGTTAGGGATGGTCAGGGTGAGTCCACTCTTCTAAAAGTAGAAAGAGAAGATAACAGGATGTTACTGTCTATGGAGGAAGAAAAATTTTAAATTGTATTCTAAAATACAGATAAAATTTACAGAGCTTACTGTATGCCAGACATGGGGCTCAATCCTTTGTCCACCCGTATCTCTCAGTCTTCCTGAAAATTCCATGAGGTGGGTCCTATTCTTCCCATTTATTAATAAGGAATCAGCATAAAGAAGTTAACCTTGCTAAGTACATGTGGTCTGGGTGTATACCACGGCCTTATCATTTTTCTTGCCCCTTTGTCTCTCTATGAGTTTATTGGCACCAAAACAAGCATGTTAAATGCAAAGTCGGTTTCCTGCTAAATTCCGCCAGAAGCCAGTCGGGCCAGGCATTGCAAACTAATGTCTCTCCGGCCCAAAATGCAGCCCCATGGCTCCTAGGCATACCTTGGTTTTACAAGGCTTCCAGTTATGTGGAGTCTCCCATTCATCCCCACAACCTGTTCTTTGATCCCCAATACCACCATAGGATCCAGAACTGCATAAGTCCCACTTTGCAGATGTGGAATGAGCAGGGGGGTTGCTGGAACAATTAGCCAAGGCTGTGGGGTGTGTATGTGGCTGGAATGGAAAACAGACCCATGTTCTCAGTGTTTCTGAAAGCCTGCAAGAGTCACTCACAGGGTACAAAACACTGGAAAGTCACATTATTTTTTCAGCAAAAATAGCCATTGGAGATCTAAATCCTGAACTTATAATGAAACAGTGAGAACTCCATCTTTTCTTTTTCTGCCCATATCTTTCCCAGGAGGTGATTTGAGTGCAGAGTCCCACTTTTAATAAACACAGAATTATGGAAGTTGGAATTGCAATGCATATGTATATATAATTAGAGGAACCACCTTCATTCTTGCATTTTAGTCAATATTTAGATTCAATATATCTCAGAGCATTTGAAAGCCTACAGTGACTATTACAAACAACTGGGACAATGTAACAGAATTAGTTCATTGGGACTTACATGCAAGACAAATTTATAAATGTCTCAACACTATCATACCACTTGATTTTGATTATATTATCATTTCAATCCCTGGGTACCTTGCAAACAATTTGGCCTTAACCAGATGTAATTCAACTATGGTCACTGTTGGTGGTTATGGAACAATGCAACAAACCACAATGAGAAGTGACTTTTGGGCATATGTGAAGTCCAGACTTTGGCCAATGGAATGGATGATTCACAGTGCCAAGCTTAGGCACCCCTTCCCCAGGATGTACAATGTGAATCAAGTGGGTGAATGCTGAGCATGGCCTTAGGCCTGAGCCTAAGCAACTCCATTTTAAAAACTCCAGTTTGAAACCTGCAGTCTCACCAGGAAAACCCACAGATCCCTCAAGTATGACCTCAGACAATTACTTCCCCTTACTCTGATAAACAGAGTGAAGACTCTGGCAGGCTGTCCTCTCCTGATAAGAAGATAAAGTGAGAAGATAAGGGTGGAGACCACCAGACCAGATGTTTCTGATCCCTGGGTAAATGATATCCTGGAGAAATCTGGTGGTAGTTGTGAAGGATTGCAAGGGGGCTCATAAAGCCCCAAAATTTATTGTAAAATTAGAGCTAATGAACAGGGATTCAGCCAACTGAAACAAGGATGCACTCAGGCTGGAAAGCCTGGTGAGGAACTGGACTGACATTTCATTACTTATCATCATTCTCCTGATGAAATCCTCATCACTCTCCAACTCTATGACCTCATCTGGACAGTGAGAGCCTCAACTTCTTTCTATGTCCCTCTCCTCAAAAGGTCATCCACTCCATGCCAGGAAAAACCTGCCTTGGTTCTGGACCTGATTACTGTGAATCTTCTTCACATGATAACTCAGAATCAAATAAATTATGGTGAACTTGTTGTCATCAAGGAGTCAGTATTCTATAAGGAAAAGCAGAATCATTAAAAAACATTTCCTGACTAGGTACCTGACAAGTACTCTTTTATAGCCACACATTTATATAAGCCATAAAAAATAAGAAGATTCCTGACCCAAAGTTTTGAGAATACATTCTGCATTGGCTCACAAGAACACACTTTTTTTTTCTCATCACAATATCATAAATGTATTCTGTACAACAATGAGGTCCTCCTTCCATCTTCCGTGCAACTCCCCTTCTCCCTCTTTTCCCCTCCCACCTGTCTTCCCTATTTAGTGGTAGTCTTCTTCTCATGCTCTTCCCCCCTATCCCATTTTGAGTCACCCCCCCTTATATCAGAGAAGACATTCGGCATTTGTTTTTTAGGATTGGCTAATTTCCCTTAGCATAATCTGCTCTAATGCCATCCAGTTGCCTGCAAATTCTTGTTATTTTTTAGTGCGGAGTAATATTCCATTGTGTATAAAAGCCACATTTTTTTATTTTTCATTTTTTATTTTTATTTTTTAATTAATTTTTATTGTTGGTTATTCAAAACATTACATAGTTCTTGATATATTATATTTCACACTTTGATTCAAGTGGGTTGTGAACTCCCATTTTTACCCTATATACAGATTGCAGAATCTCATCAGTTACACTTCCATTGATCTACATATTGCCATACTAGTGTCTGTTGTATTCTTCTGCCTTTCCTATTCTCTACTACCCCCCCCTCCCCCCTCCTCTCTTCTCTCTCTACCCCCTCTACTGTTATTAATTTCTCCCCCTTATATTTTTTCCCCTTTCCCCTCACTTCCTCTTGTATGTAATTTTGTATAACCCTGAGGGTCTCCTTCCATTTCCATACAATTTCCCTTCTCTCTCCCTTTCCCTCCCACCTCTCATCCCTGTTAAATGTTAATCTTCTTCTCATGCTCTTCGTCCCTACTCTGTTCTTAGTTATTCTCCTTATAACAAAGCAGACATTTGGCATTTGTTTTTAAGAGATTGGCTAGCTTCACTTAGCATAATCTGCTCTAATGCCATCCATTTCCCTGCAAATTCTATGATTTTGTCATTTTTCAATGCAGAGTAATACTCCATTTTGTATAAATGCCACATTTTTTTTAAATCCATTCGTCTATTGAAGGGAATCTAGGTTGGTTCCACAGTCTTGCTATTGTGAATTGTGCTGCTATGAACATCGATGTAGCAGTGTCCCTATAGTGTGCTCTTTTTAGGTCTTTAGGGAATAGACCAAGTAGGGGAATAGCTGGGTCAAATGGTAGTTCCATTCCGAGCTTTCCAAGAAATCTCCATACTGCTTTCCAAATTGGCCACACCAATTTGCAGTCCCACCAGCAATGTACAAGTGAACCCTTTCCCCCACATCCTCACCAGCACTTGTTGTTGTTTGACTTCCTAATGGCTGCCAATGTTAGTGGAGTAAGATGGCATCTTAGGGTGGTTTTGATTTGCATTTCTCTGACTGCTAGAGATGGTGAGCATTTTTTCATGTACTTGTTGATTGATTGTATGTCCTCATCTGAGAAATGTATGTTCAGGTCCTTGGCCCATTTGTTGATTGGGTTATTTGTTATCTTATTGTCTAATTTTTTTTAGTTCTTTGTATATTATGGATATTAGGGCTCTGTCTGAAGTGTGAGGAGTAAAGATTTGTTCCCAGGACATAGGCTCCCTATTTAGCTCTCTTATTGTTTCTTTTGCTGAGAAAAAACTTTTTAGTTTGAGTAAGTCCCATTTGTTGATTCTAGTTATTAACTCTTGTGCTATGGGTGTCCTATTGAGGAATTTGGAGCCCGACCCCACAGTATGTAGATCATAGCCAACTTTTTCTTCTATCAGATGCCATGTCTCTGATTTGATATCAAGTTCCTTGATCCACTTTGAGTTAACTTTTGTGCATGGTGAGAGAAAGAGATTCAGTTTTATTTTGTTGCATATGGATTTCCAGTTTTCCCAGCACCATTTGTTGAAGATGCTATCTTTTCTCCATTGCATGCTTTAAGCCCCTTTATCAGATATAAGATAGTTGTAATTTTGTATATTTGTTTCTGTGTCCTCTATTCTGTACCATTGGTCCCCCCGCCTGTTTTGGTACCAGTACCATGCTGTTTTTGTTACTATTGCTCTGTAGTATAGTTTGAAGTCTGGTATAGCTATACCGCCTGATTCACACTTCCTGCTTAGCATTGTTTTTGCTCTTCTGGGTCTTTTATTTTTCCATATGAATTTCATGATTGCTTTCTCTATTTCTACAAGAAATGCCATTGGGATTTTGATTGGCATTGCATTAAACCTATAGAGAACTTTTGGTAATATCGCCATTTTGATGATGTTAGTTCTACCTTTCCATGAACAGGGTATATTTTTCCATCTTCTAAGATCTTCTTCTATTTCTTTCTTTAGGGTTCTGTAGTTCTCATTGTATAAGTCTTTCACCTCTTTTGTTAGGTTGATTCCCAAGTATTTTATTTTTTTTGAGGATATTGTGAATGGAGTAGTTGTCCTCATTTCCATTTCAGAGGATTTGTCGCTGATATACAGGAATGCCTTTGATTTATGTGTGTTGATTTTATATCCTGCCACTTTGCTGAATTCATTTATTAGCTCTAATAGTTTCTTTGTACACCCTTTTGGGTCTGCTAGGTATAGAATCATGTCATCTGCAAATAGTGATAATTTGAGTTGTTCTTTTCCTATTTTTATGCCTTTAATTTCTTTCGTCTGTCTAATTGCTCTGGCCAGTGATTCGAGAACTATGTTGAACAGAAGTGGGGAGAGAGGGCATCCCTGTCTTGTTCCAGATTTTAGAGGGAATGCCTTCAGTTTTTCTCCATTCAGAATGATGCTAGCCTGAGGCTTAGCATATATTGCTTTTACAATATTGAGGTATGTTCCTGTTATCCCTAGTTTTTCTAGAGTTTTGAACATAAAGGGATGCTGTACTTTGTCAAATGCTTTTTCTGCATCTATCGAGATGATCATATGGTTCTTATTTTTAAGCCTATTGATGTGGTGAATAACATTTATTGATTTCTGTGTATTGAACCAACCTTGCATCCCAGGAATAAATCCTACCTGATCATGGTGCACAATTTTTTTGATATGTTTTTGTATCCGATTCGCCAGAATTTTATTGAGGATTTTTGCATGTAGGTTCATTAGAGATATTGGTCTGTAGTTTTCTTTCTTTGAAGTGTCTTTGTCTGGTTTAGGAATCCGGGTGATGTTGGCCTCGTAGAATGAATTTGGAAGTTCTCCCTCTTTTTCTATTTCCTGAAATAGCTTGAAAAGTATTGGTATTAGTTCCTCTTTAAAGGTTTTGTAAAACTCTGCTGTATACCCATCAGGTCCTGGGCTTTTTTTAATTGATAGTCTTTTTATGGTTTCTTCTATTTCCTCAATTGATATTGGTCGGTTTAGGTTGTCAATATCCTCCTGACTCAATCTGGGCAGATCATATGACTTAAGAAATTTATCGATGCCTTCACTATCTTCTATTTTATTGGAGTATAAGGATTCAAAATAATTTCTGATAATCTTCTGTATTTCTGAAGTGTCTGCTGTGATATTGCCTTTTTCATCCTGTATGCTAGTAATTTGAGTTCTCTCTCTTCTTCTCTTTGTTAGCGTGGCTAAGAGTCTGTCATATTTATTTATTTTTTCAAAGAACCAACTTTTAGTTTTGTCAATTTTTTAAATTGTATCTTTTGTTTCGATTTCATTAATTTCAGCTCTGATTTTAATTATTCCTTGCCTTCTACTTCTTTTGCTGTTGTTTTGCTCTTCTTTTTCTAGGATTTTGAGATGAAGCATTAGATCATTTATTTGTTGGTTTTTTTCTTTTTTTAAGAAATGAACTCCAAGAAATGAATTTTCCTCTTAGAGCTGCTTTCAATGTGTCCCATAGATTCTGATATGTTGTGTCTGTGTTTTCATTTATCTCTAAGAATTTTTTAATTTCCTCCTTGATGTCTTCTGTAACCCATTGATCATTCAGTAACCTATTGTTCATTCTCCAAGTGATGCATGATTTTTCCTTACTTCTTTTATCGTTGATTTTCAATTTCATTCCATTTTGATCAGATAAGATGCATGGTATTATCTCTACTCCTTTATATTGTCTAAGAGTTGCCCTGTGACATAATATATGATCTATTTTTGAGAAGGATCCATGTGCTGCTGAGAAAAAAGTGTAACTGCTTGATGTTGGGTGGTATATTCTATATATGTCAATTAAGTCTAGGTTATTAATTATGTTATTAAGTTCTATAGTTTCCTTATTCAACTTTTGTTTGGAAGATCTGTCCAGTGGTGAGAGAGGTGTGTTGAAGTCTCCCATGATTATTGTATGGTGTCTATTAGACTCTTGAACTTAAGAAGAGTTTGTTTGATGAATATAGCTGCACCATTGTTTGGGGCATATATATTTATGATTGTTATGTCTTGTTGGTGTATGGTTCACTTGAGCAGTATGTAGTGTCCCTCTTTATCCCTTTTGATTCACTTTGGCTTGAAATCTATTTTATTTGATATGAGTATGGACACTCCTGTTTGTTTATGAAGTCCATATGAGTGATATGATTTTTCCCAGCCTTTCACCTTCAGTCTATGTATGTCTTTTCCTATCAAATGCGTCTCCTGAAGGCAGCATATTGTTGGGTCTTGTTTTGTGATCCATTCGACTAGCCTGTGTCTCTTAATTGGTGAGTTTAAGCCATTAACATTTAAGGTTATTATTGAGATATGGGTTGTTCTTCCAGCCATATTTGTTTATTTATGTTACTAAACATGGTTTGTTTTCCTCTTTGATTATCCCCCCCCCTTTACTGTACTACCTTCCGCTGCTGGTTTTCATTGATATTTTCCATTTCCTCTTCCTGTAATATTTTGCTGAGGATGTTTTGAAGAGATGGTTTTCTAGCTGCAAATTCTTTTAACTTTTGTTTTTCATAGAAGGTTTTAATTTCATCTTCCATCCTGAAGCTTAATTTCGCTGGATACACAATTCTTGGTTGGAACCCATTTTCTTTCAGTGTTTGAAATATGTTATTCCAGGATCTTCTAGCTTTCAGAGTCTGTGTTGAAAGATCAGCTGTTATCCTGATTGGTTTACCCCTAAATGTAATCTGCTTCCTTTCTCTTGTAGCTTTTAAAATTCTCTCCTTATTCTGTATGTTGGGCATCTTCATTATAATGTGTCTAGGTGTGGATCTCTTATGATTTTGCACATTTGGCGTCATGTAGTCATGTATGCTTCTAGGATTGGGGATTCTGTCTCATTCTTCAAGTCTGGGAAGTTTTCTCGTATTATTTCATTGAATACATTGCTCATTCCTTTGGTTTGGACCTCTATACCTTCCTGTATCCCAATGACTCTTAAGTTTGGGCTCTTTACGTTATCCCATATTTCTTGAATGTTCTGCTCATGATTTCTTAACAGTTTTGCTGAGCTGTGTGTGTTCTTCTCCAGTTGAAATACTTTGTCTTCATTGTCTGAAGGGGGGGAAATCAATAACACAACTGTTTCACCAAGCAGAAAGAAACGTGATCAGTGTGAAAAGACAAGGAAAGAAAGGACCACAAGCAATGCAGGTGAACTCAACTTTAGAATAGGTAATATCTGCAGCAGATGGAATGTCAGATAAAGAATTCAGGATATACATGCTTCAGATAATCTGGAGTCTCAAGGAAGACATTAGACAGCAAAATCAGACAATGAAAGACCACTTCGACCACTTCGACAATGAATTACATAAACAAATCCAAGAAGCAAAAGATCAATTATACAGGGAGATAGAGGTTATAAAAAAGAAACAAACAGAAATCTTAGAAATGCAGGAAGCAATAAACCAACTTAAAAAACTCAATTGAGAATACTACCAGCAGAGTAGAACACTTAGAAGATAGAACATCAGACAATGAAGACAAAGTATTTCAATTGGAGAAGAACATAGACAGCTCAGCAAAACTGTTATGAAACCATGAGCAGAACATTCAAGAAATATGGGATAACATAAAGGACCAAACTTAAGAGTCATTGGGATACAGTAAGGTATAGAGGTCCAAACCAAAGGAATGTGCAATCTATTCAATGAAATAATACTAGAAAACTTCCCAGACTTGAAGAATGAGCCACATTTTTTTAGTCCATTCATTTATTAAAGGGCATCTAGTTTGATTACACATTCTAGTTATTGTGAATTTTGCTACTATAAACATTGATGTGGCTGTGTCCCTGAAGTATGCGCTTTTAAAGTCTTTTGTGTATAGTCTGAGAAGGGGAATAGCTTGGTTAAATGGTGGTTCCATTTCCAGCCTTCCAAGAAATCTCCATACTGCTTTCCAAATTGGCTGCACCAATTTGCAGTCCCACGAACAATGTATGAGTGTACCTTCACCCCCCCCCAATCCTCACCAGCAGTTATTGTTGTTCAACTTCATAATGGCTGCCATTCTTATTGGAGTGAGATGGTATCTTATAGTAGTTTTAATCTGTTTTTTTTTAAGTTTTATTGTTGGTTGTTCAAAATGAGTAGTTTTAATTTGCATTTCTCTGATTGCTAGAGATGGTGAGCGTTTTTTTATGTATTTGTTGATGGATTGTATATCCTCTTCTGAGAAGTTTCTTTTCAAGTCCTTGACCCATTTGTTGATTGGGTTATTTGCTTTTCTGTTGTTTAACTTGTTGGGTTCTTTGTATACTCTAGAGATTAGAGCTTTATCTGATGTTTGAGGGGTAAAAATTTGTTTCCAGGGTGTAGGCTCCCTATTCACCAGATGTGAGAAACCTTTGAGATGGTAGGCTTGCTACTTCTGAAGGCAGCAATAGCCCATAACCAGCCTCATGCTTCTATCTCTCAGCCTGCAAAGTTATTAAATAGAAACTTTTTTATGCAGATCAGACAAAGAAGCCACATCAACATCATTTGACTGATGTAAGGGCATGTTCACAAACAAATGTTTTTGACCTTGAGTGCATACAATGAATCTGAGTGTTTATGACCTTGGCTACTTGCTAAAAACATAGCCCTCTATAAGCTATACTAGCACACTTGGTCCTTTTGAACTTTTTTTGGCCTTAAATGCCTCATGGAATTTAGCATTTTACAACTTCTACTGTAAGGAGCAATGCTAACCTCACCATTTTAGGGTGCAACACAGAATGCTGTTTATCTCTAATTCTTACAGACGAAAAATAATAATCTTGCTCTCTTAACACCTGTGTAAATTATTTTTTAAGTCAATCAGTTCTGCTTAATAGGTAAAATAGTTTAAACTTGGATATCTGGGCTGGCCATGCCAGTTGTTCACTGGAGCCATTGACTGCTGGTGTTTCATTTTATGCATCATCCAATGACTGGACTTGAAGGCCTTTATCCTTCTTCTTCTCTACAGACTCAACATCACAATGGGAAAGGTTGATAGGTATTTTCAAAATACAGAGATCTTACTCTTCTGGATGTATTTTGGATTCCTAGACCTCTTGATTATCTTGCAATTTCTCATTCTGGTAGTCTCTCATATACTTGCATCAGTTTTTGCTGTCAGATCTATAGAAACCATTCATACCATGGCCAGAGCAGCTGCACATGACTCCTTTGACTACTTCTCCAAATCATATATGCCACTGCTGCCACTTTTTTCTCTGGCCAGGGGCTGGGGCCTAGGCTTCAACACTTCATTGACACTTCAACTTGCAGGGTTCATGTTTGCCCACAGTGCAGTTAGAATCCTTATTTCTTCTTACAAGGAACTAATGCCATTATATCACAACTCTTCATAGGAGTCCACTATAATAGGACTGAGGGAAGTAAGTATTGTATGCTTCTTGTTGTTCATAGGTGCCACCACTCCCCTAACAACCTCTATTAATCTATCAGGACTGAGATATCTCTCACCTGCAAATATCCTAAAGACTTTGCCAGTTGCTGTGTAGATGTTGAGACCCAGGATGTAAAACTCGGGTCTTTATCAATTGAGAGATGTGAGGCAGAGTTGGCAGTGTAGTCATGCTTATGCAAAAAAGCACAATAGCTTCCAGACAGTCCAGATCCTTCAGCCCTTAGATTCCTGCCTCATTTCGTAGGTCTTTTTATATATAGGACAGAAAACAAAGTGAGTGGTCAATATTTTACATAATGAACACATGCTCAAAAGAAAATGTTTATAACAATGAATGAATACACTAAATCAGGGTATTTATTATTTCAATGAACAATAATAATAATAATAATAATAATAATAATAATAATAATAACAACAACAACCTATTGGAAGCATCAACAACAGAGTAGCTATAGCCATGTTTGGCCTTTCCAATGATCCACCCTTTTAGGATTCATCATCAAAAAATCTACAAACCTGAAGTCCTCTGCAATGATCTATTAGCAATGAAGTAAGAGCTCTGCATCCACAGGCCACAAAAAAAAAAAAAAATACACTGTATTGTGATATGACTAGAATACGATCCCCCTGCCTAGGATTACTAAAAGTGATCTCCAGATGGTATCCTGACAAGCTCATCATTCTTTCAACTTATCATTGATCAACTGCTGTGTGGCTAAAACTAAAGATGTAATATGTTTTAAAGTAATACTGATATTATTTTGATGATCCAGAATATACATACAACTGAATATGGCAGAAATCCATTCCTGTGCTGCTATTAACAAACCAAGTGCCATGTGATTTTGCAACACAACTTTTTGTATTTGATATTTTTCTTTATTAACTAGAGATAGAGTCTGATTTGTATGATTTAAGATTTGACTGTGTACTCTATCTTATTTACCAAGGATACGTTAAAAAAAAAAAAAAAACAAAGAAAATACCTCATCCTTTTGAGTTTAAAATGTTATTTATCATATAGTTGTCTGTTTAGCTATAACCACACCTTAAGTTTCCATAGGCTGTATGGTTTGAACCTAGTATCCTAATAATGCCAGAAGAAAAACCAGAAGTTCAAATATATTGAGTAACCTTTTCAAATTAAATAAAAATTTAGGCAGTAAAAAAATGTCTGGATAGAATCAGACTGTTGACTATAATAGATAATGTTCCCTTCAATATACATTGAAATATTGGTTTCAATATTTAAACCTTTGGAAATAAGCCAGAATTAACAAAGGGCTTATTATAACAGCTGTTTCTCTGCTTAGCATTTCAATTTTGCCTGTTCATAAACCAGGAAACAAGAGCCAATATTGTAATGCATGTCTATAATTTCAGGGACTCAAGAGGATGAAGAAGAAGGATTTTAAGCTCAAGGCTAGACTGAGCAAATCAGTGGGGCCTTAAGCATCTTAGTGAGAACTTGGCTTGTCTTTAAAAACAAATGGGCTTGAGATGTGATTTGTGATAAAGTGTTCTGAGTCCAGTCCTTGGTACAAAAAGAAGTATTCTTCTTTTTTGTGCCACTATCTAACTTCTAAGACAATAATGAAAGATTGGTAATTCATGTAGTCTAGAGGATGTGAGTTGTGGCTTTGGGATCACATAGAATTGATCCTGAATTCCAGTAAAGTTGCTTAATATTCATGAGACATTTCAAATATTCTTTCACAGTGAACAGCTATGTAAACCTCATTCATTATAAAAAGCAGAATGATACTGAGTGTCAACATATTAGCAATTATTTAGCCCTATCTGTACACATAAAGTTTACAATGTGTTTTTACTCCTCTTGTAGCCAAAGTGCAGAGAATATTTCCCAAACTTTGGATCTGAGCTCTTATTTATGTTTGTGACTTATGTAAATCTGTGACTATGAAAGTGTATTCGTCAGGAAACATTCTGATACTTTGTTTTTGGTTTCATAACACTGTCACCTCCATGAGAATGAGCCCACCTTAATTTATTTGATTCTGAGAAGAAGGGTGCTTTTTTTTGGCAACCATATCTCCCTCTGAAGTTCAGTAACCTTATGAACTATCACCTTATGCAGTAAAAAGATCCCATATGAACCCAGCCTTAATTGAAGATAAGCCCACACTTGAAACAATTTTTATATAGTTCCTTCTAATTCAGTGGTAGATATCTAATTCACTAAATAGGCTGAAAGTCAGGATTCAATCACATATGGAACAGAAGTTATGTGAAAAACATATTGTGCCTTATAGATACTGGTTAAATTTTTATTAATTCAAATTTAAACATTAATCTCTTGACAGGTTTTATTGAATTATATGGAAATATGTGTAGACTTCTATGCCTTTAATGTTTGATGATATTCTCAGAGTACCCCATACTAAAGAAGAAAATTGAAATCACAACCCTGCATTAGGCTAAAGACAAAAATGCAAAATAAATTAAAAAAAAATGTTTAGACTCTAGTTTCTGGGTTACTGATGATCTGATGACCTAGAGTCTTCTCTCCAGTGATACCAATCTCTTTTGGTTAAAGTATGATATCTAAAATGAAAATAGATCTGTGCCCAGAATCCTGTTTGAAACAGTGTCCAGTTTTGTACACTTCTGAGATGTAGATGGCTGCTCTCTCAAAGTGCAGAGTCTCTCCTGTTCTTTGGCCCTGAGACAATGTTGTTTGGTATGTTTATTCCATTACCTATGACACAGAACTGAGTTGTTCATTTTTTTTTCACCTTGCTGAGGTCAGGGTATTTATAGATCTCAAACATGGAATATAGCTGTGGTGTACATACATATTCCTGAGAGGTCAAGAGTGAATTTTAGGATGAAACTTAAAAAATGCATTTATTTATTAGTCAATTTATATTTTCAAAATAATAATATTTTGGATATAGTGGTTTAAGTTATTAAATTGATTTAAGCTGTCCTTCTTAATTTTTATTATGAATACTAGAAATTTTTAAATTATACTAGTGCATTATATTGTTTTTCCCTCTGGAAAAATATTAATGCCTTAGGACATTGCTTAGAAGTTTAAATAAAATTTGCTTTCTCATAAGACCAGACAGCACAAAAGTTAAATAAAATTTTAAAGTAATTTTGATAAAATTTTTATTCATATTTTGGGTGTGTGGGAAATCTTGCCTCTTGTTATATTTTCCCCATTGGGTTTCTCCCCACTGAAATTAAGTTTTTATCACATGACAAGAACATCACATAATCTTTTATCTTTCTCCCTCTCACTAAGGTGTGGCTGTAGAGTTTAAGAGTATTGAGGATAATACAAATGATGAGAAGTGATGAGATGTCATTCCAAGCCCTCATCAGCCTCCCAAGCTCAAGCGCATTTTTTATTGAGCTGGCTATACATCTGTTTATTTGCTCTACTATTTATACTAAATTTTGCAGGTTTTTTACCCTTTTTTCAATCCTTGTTAGTTAACACCAGATTTTTCCAAGGCATCATTTACTCTAGTGCCAGAAACATCTGGTCTGGTGGTCTTCACCTTGGTCTTCTCACCCTTCCCTCTTATTAGGTGAGGACAACCTGCCAGAGGCCTCACTCTGTTTATCAAGGTGAGGGGAAATGATTTGTTTATGTCTGAAGGCAATACTGCAGGGCTTCTTTAGGCATGCCTGGTGAGACTGCATGTTTCAAACTGAAGTTTTTAAAATGGAGTTTTTTAGCCCAGGCCTAAGGCCATCATCACAAAAGTATAGTTAATTTTCCAAAATTAAGGGTGTTTTTTTTTTGTTGTTGTTTGTTTTTTTAATGTATTTGTCCTCAATTGAATTTTTTCTTTTTTCTTTCTTTTTTTTTTTTTTTGTACCAAGTATTTAACTCAGGGGCACTGTGACACATCCCCAGTCCTTTTTTGTATTTATTTATAGAGAGGGTCTCACTTAGTTGCTTAGTGACTTGCTTTTGCTGAGGGTACCTTTGAACTAATTATACCTATGTATAATTCTTCTGAGCTGCAGGGGTTATGGCCTGTGCCACCAAGTTTGCTTTCAACTGAATATTTAAATATGTCAGACAACTTTATTAAAATTACATTTAGAAGCATTCCAAATATTCAAGCAAACTCCTTTGTCCTGGTGTGGCACGAAATAAAAGTGGAACTGGACTTTAATTTAAATAACAAGTTCAATTGCAAGGGCTTAATTAGAACACAGATAATTAGAAGGTTACAGGCCATCGCACTGTTGTACTTTTTTAAAATAATTTTTTCTTAGTTGTAGATGAACAAAGTATCTTTATTATTATTATTATTATTAATGTGGGTACAGTATCAAACAGATTGCCTTATGCATGCTAGCCAAGCACTCTACTACTGAGCAACAACCCTAAATCCTTACCTGGTATATTGTTTAATATTTATTTATATTTTATTTATAATTTGTGGTGCTGAGAATTAAGCTCAGGGGCTCATATGTGCTAGGCAAGCACTGTACCACTGAGCTACACCTTCAGCTCTTTCCTGGCACTTTTTAAATACCTGTTTTACATAAATTTTAATTAGTAACTTTAACCGTTTTTTGAATATCTGTTTGGATTAAATCAATAACCTAGAAATCAGTGAAGCAAAGTCTAGCTTTATATCAAACTCTGATTTTACTTCCTCTTTCTTCCCCAGACTCAGACACCTTATCACAGTGTCTGAATTAAGATTCCCCCTTGAGGAATTTACTGTATGTTGTCCACATTCCAAACTCCAAAATTTACCTATTCCTTAGTTTTAAAAAGGCTTACACAATTTGTCCAGAGGTACCAAAATCTCTTGGAGTACTCAGAAAGTCTTGACTTTTAGGGAGAAGTTTGAATTATAAGTATGCAGCCTTTAAGGCAAGTAGATGGATGATCTGCAGCTGGAAGGAACCTTTTTATCAATACCTTGCATCTAAAAGGCACTTCATTTGATTCCTTTTATTAGATACTGTGAATAAACCTACAATGAAAATGGAAGTGAAGTAATTTCTTTCACAAAAGTGTTCCAATTTCTTTAGATATTTATCCATAATTATAATCAATGGGTTATAGGGCATTTTTTAAACCAAGAACTGCTATTTATTTTTATTTATTTAGGCACTTTACCACTGTGCTACATCCCTATTTTTTTTAATAAGACAGGATATCACTGAGTTACTTAAGGCATTGCCAAATTTCTGAGGGTGGTCCTGCATTTAAGTTCCTCCTGTTTCATCCCCCCAGCCACTGAGAGTGCAGATATTCACAATAATACCCGGCTTCAAAAAATTATTATTTGTGGATTATATGGCATTTTTATTTTGAGCTCTTAAGAACCATGATAGGGGCTGGGAATGTGGCTCAAGTGGTAGTGCGCTTGCCTGGCATGTGTTTTATCCTGGGTTTTATCCTTAGCACCACGTATAAATAAAGATGTTGTATCTGCCGAAAACTAAAATGAATAAATAAAAATTAAAATTCTCTATTTAAAAAAATCTATGAAATTTTTTTCAAAAGTATCTTTATTAACTTTATATTGTAACCAAAATTTTTATCTATACATATACACCTATACTCTGGAGTCCCTACTGTCTTTCAGATATTTGTTTAGTTTGGTGTGGTTTGGTGCTAGGAATTAAACTCCTGGGGGTGGTTACCACTGAGTTAGGTCACCAGTCCTTTTTTCTAAGACAGGTGATATATAACTAATATCTCAATAAGTTTCTTATAGCCTTGCTATGTTGTTAAGGCTGTCTTTCAATTCACAATCCTCCTGACTTGCCTCTCCAACCTCTAGTATATTTGCCACCACACCTAGCTCTTTCAGATTATTATAATAACCTTTTCAACAACACTGCCCAGGCTACAGAGAATCTCTTTGACTGATGCATTTTATCCCTGTGAAAAGTTTATATGAAATAGACAATGTAGGACTATTCTGTAAAGATTTGTTGGAATAAACAGGAATCATTGTTTTAACCTCCTTTCTGAACTGCTATTTGGTATCATAGTTCATAAAAGTGCTGGGAAAAGAATGTAAATTCATTTGTTTGAAATCTACAGAGATTTACATAAGCTCAATCACCTTTTGTTCTAGAGTTTGGAACTTCAGAACATAGTATCATAATAAAATATGTTAAAGTTGAGATATTCAGTACACACATGGACACACACATCCACACACACACACGCACACACACACACACACACACACAAACCTTCTAGGAGCAATTGGTAGTTCTGGCATTATTACTAGTGTATCAGGGACATAGTAACATAAACAAAATGTGTTAAATTTAAAACATTCAATACACACATACACACCCACAAAAAAACCAAAAACGTTTTCTAGGAGGAATTGGTAGTTCTGGCCTTATTACTAGTGAATCAGGGTTGGGGCAGGATTCAGAAAGTGCTAAAATCTCACTCAAGCTAAGAGTAGTTTACTGGATTCCTCCCTATTTCACCTATAATACAAGCTAGAGTGAACTTCATCTGTCAGCAAAGCAATTGGGAAAATATGCTGGCCGATTTTTTTTTAGATAAATTGACAGCTTTGATATTTGGGTATTTTTGTGCCTTGGTCACAGCTGATGAAACACTTGTGAAGGTTTTTTATGGCTCCTAGATATTACCATTTTTTTGTATCATTTCTTTCATATTTCCTTCTTTTTTGTGTGTGTGGTGCTAGAGATTGAACCCAGGGCCTTGTGAATACAAGGCAAGAACTCTAAAAACTGAGCTACATCCTCAGCCCCTCTCTCACATTTCTGTTCACTAGAGGTGATGATGGTAATTGGGGATTTTGTCCCAAATGTGGTACATTTCTTAAAACCAGACTAATATCCAGTGAATCTAAATCTCTCTACTCATTCATGATTTTGCCAAAGAGACACTCACAGTAGTTTTTTCCTTAAATGTATCTATAGATGAAGGGAGAGTGTCTGATTTAATATTCTGCTTTATTTTCAACATCATTCCCTCTTAATATTTGCTTTTTATAGTGTTGCTAAGGTTACAGCTGACTATCCTGCACATTCTGCACACACACTCTAACAGTGAACTTTGCCACTATATCCCAATTCTAACTTTAGGTTGGATAGATTCATTCATTCACGTATAATGTTATTTTTCATATGGTCAGTTTTACATATGCCTTTCTATTGCTCTTAACAATACTATTGATCTACATATGGTTTCATATTTGATTCATATTATGATATATTGGTCTGTATTATTGCAATATAGTTTCATAATATATATTAAATGTGTCTCATAACAATAACTATATTATTTGTTTTTTTATTAAAGGTTTTGGGGTATTTTACATATATTTTATTTCTAAGATAATATTTTTTGGTCCCTTCTTTTCTTTTCTTTTATTTGGTACTTGGAATTAAACTCAGGGGAATTGAGCCACATCCCCAAACCTATTTTGTATGAAATTTAAAGACAGTGTCTCACTGAGTTGCTTAGGTCCTCACTTTTGCTGATGCTGCCTTTGAGCTCACAATACACCTATCTCAGCCTCCCAAGGTACTGGGATTACAATTGTGCACCAACAAGTCCAGCTCTCTTCTTGTATTTAAAGAAAAACATGCTAAAATATTGATAGGAAAATATTATATATTAAATTAAGTTAAAATAGTTGTCTTTGTAATGATTAGTTTTATTTACACACATGCTATTTTATGTGCTTTTGTAAATTTTTACTTAGTTTGTCATAAGCTCTACATATTTTCCTTGAAATACATTATACATGTGATGTATTTAACAGATGTAACTTCAATATAATACTTATGTGGTATTTTGTACTCTAATTAAACCAAAAACCTTTCTGGGCTCCAGAAATCATTTTTTCCTCAAACTTTATTGTTTTTATATATATAATAAGTTTTCATGCTGAGATAACAGCAATTTCTACTCCATCTTTAGTTCATGAGAATTTGTTTTGTGTCCTTATCAATACTCTGCATTCTTTTTGTTGTTGTTGTTTCTTACTGGAAATTTAAATCAGGGGCACACAAAGACTGGGTCACACATAGTTGCTTAGGGCCTTCTAAGTTTCTGAGGCTGGCTTTAAACTCAGGATTATCTTGCCTTAGCCTCACAATCCAATGGGATTAGAGGTGTGTGCCATGGAAACTAGTTCTATTTTATTTTTTTATTGAAATATATATTACTTCTGAAAATAATTTATTCTTGATATTAAGAAAGCATAGAATACCATTTTCCCCCAAAATTAACCCCCCATTTTTTGGAAAAGATGTCAATTCTTTTGGAAAAGTTGTCAGGAGTGCTAGATGTATAATTTATTAATGTCTAAATGGCAAGTTTATTGTTCTTCTTCTTATTATTATTATTATTATGCTATGTATTCATTACAAAACTTTATCTGTTCATATTATTATAAGGTATATAGTCTTTTCTATAACTTCATAGCATAAATCAGTGTGTATCAAAATGAACTTTTGGTGGTTGGGAGGTGAGGGGAGGGATCATGAGGTTAGAAATGATGGTGGAATATGATATATATTCTTATATAAAGTACACGTATAAAGTGAATTCATGTAAATATAATTTGTATAAAACCAGAATAATTAAAAATTGTGCTCTATATGTGTAATAAGAATTGTAATGCATTCTGTTGTCATGTATAATTAAAAATATTTAAAAATTAAAGATAAATGATGGTTTTATATTTTAACTGAAAATATGTACTACTCCTTTTAAAAATTGGAAAAAAAAGTTCTGTTGGTCAGTTGTAAACTTTATAAAGTACAAAATGTGTCCTGAACATTTGTTAATACATAAACCTAGATGTAGGTATTTATAGTGTTGTCAGCAAAATTTTAAAAAAAAATTACTGTAGAGGTCATTTTTTGCAATGTATACTCATAATTATATGAGATGCATTTTGTACATATACATGTATACTACCATTATATATAATTAATAAATGATCACTACATTTCACATTAACTACATTTATTTCAAATTAATTTGTCTTTTGAAAGCACCGATATATGACACTCTTTGATATGTACACTTGGTGTATCTTCAAATTTGTCACTTTTATGTATTATGTTCTATTATAGAATTTCTTTTTCCAAATTATTGAGATTAATGAATTTTAAACAATTCAGTTTAACAGTGCAGTCTGTAGATTTTCTTTTTTAACCTAAGACAAAATACATTCCAATTTTAATTGGCTTATTGTTATGTAAATGACTTTTAAAAATCTGCATATATAACACCCTTACCTGACCTTACTATGGACTATTGATATATGGGTGGAGGAGATCACAAAGTGATCCATGGAAAAGGCAGAACAAGGATGGGTCAGGATGTGAGATTGGTGGATACTGAGTATGTAGTAGTGAGTATTCATGAAAAAGTATTGGTGGAATAGATACGGGTAGAGAAAAAATTTCTGTGAAAGAAAGAGGGAAAGAATGACCAGCTCAAGAGTTCAGATTTAAAAAGTCTAATGGTGGATCAATGGTATTATGAGGTTAAAGGGTAGTTTTTTTGGAGGCAGAAATAAGGTAGAAGTGAAAGAAGAAGGTAACTCTGGCATAGTCCCCAAGAGAAAGAGTCAAATGAACACTACCCTCTATATTCACAATATATATATGTAATGCAAACATCTGTAACATTAGATTAAAGTCAGCCAGCCTCCGAAACTTAATGAGGCTCTAAGAAAATCAGTGAAACCCTTTCATTTTATAGAATATTTTATTAAAGGCTGAGAGTGTTTCTTAGTGAAAAAGCATGTCTGATTTCAATTTGTCATATGAGAGAGAGAGAGAGAGAGAGAGAGAGAGAGAGAGATCTTGAAAAAATAAAAATATAATCAGTGACATTCTTAATGTCAAGGATGTAAATAATTTAAAAGTAATAGTGAGCTAGTTGGAAAACTCATCTAGGTTATTAACTACTGCTAGGGAAGTTAGTCTACAAAATATAAAAGTGAGAGAGGGATTTTTTATTAAAGTGTATATAAGAAAAAAGAGGACTTTTGACACAGTTTTTAGTTGACCCAAACTGGTTCAACTTTTGTGGGTGATTAGGGTTCTTCAAAGATGATAAATCTTGAGTTATTTGGAATAATGTGATTTTATCTAGTCTTCATAAAGTAAGATTGAGGTCTAATATAAATCAGGCTTGGCAAAGAAAAAACATTTCAATGAAAAGTAAATGTATGAATAAACACATAAAACAATATTTAACCAAAAGTCAACATTCAGAATATTTATGCAATTATGTAATCACCAGTAATGAAAAAACAATGACAACTGAAGAAAAAGTGAATTAATAAAAAATAAATAAATAATGTAATGAATGAATTAATTAATGAATAGCTAACAAGTGCAAAGATGTAATGTGACTGGAATTGTCAAAGTCAGCTTGTAGTCATGAAAAGTGTAAAGGTACATAGAAATAGGTTTTACTACTTACTGAGACATACCCTATGAAAATAAATTTCACTCCTAGATGGAAAGAATTAAACAGAGAACCCATTCACCTGGCTCTCTCACTTGGGAACTGTGCAAAAAAATTACCTTTTTCTTTCCCTCAAATTTTATTGCTGCTTCCAAGAACACTACCCTCTATATTCACACTATCATTGTAGACTTGTAACATGTGAACACCTCTACCGTTGAAGTTTTTCTTCTTTTTTTCATTGCTCTTTTTCTCCCTATCCCATATCATCCACCAATACTTATTTTGTATAGTAAAATCTACATACTCAGCAATCACCAGTCTTATATCTTACTATATCCATTTCCTACCTTGTGCATGACCACTTTGAGATCCCCTCCATCAAAACATCAATAGTCCGAAGTGATCAGAATGGGGGTAAAATTTGCAGATTATTAAAGGTCAGTTACACAACAAAAAAGCTATAAAAAGTGGGCTTCATTTAAAGGTGAAAATAAATAGAAAATCTTTAGACTTCACTAGTTAAAATAAAGGATTAAAAATTTATGAGTCTCTATAATCTGAATTATACTTGTGAGTCACTTTTTTGGGGAAAGGGATATAAGGACATTGCTAATGAGTTTAAAGCTCAAACTGTTTTTTTATGAGACAAAGAATAGAAAAATTAAAAATATATATATTAAAGTGATTGTGATATTATTTTCATAAAAATATATATGCATATTTATTCACAAATTGCTTTAACCTTATAAACAGTTATAAGTGTCAATACATTTCTCTCTGGGCTAGGTCCTATTATTGGAAGAAAACTTTGCCTTAAAATAACCCCATACAGAGGCATTTAATGCAATTAACAGGCCAATAATAATAATAATAATAATAATAATAATAATAATAATAATTGAGGGGGAAAGGATTTCAATGTTGAGAAGCATACCTGTAATATAAGTTACTTGAAAAGACATCACTGGAGAATTTTATACACTGTCTGAAGACATATATGTATATATTATTTAAAAAAATGTTTATGAGTTCTGTAGTGAGGGTGCACAAGTCCAATACACAGTTTTTTTTTCTTGAATATTTTTTGTTGTAGATGGACACAGTATCAATAATAGTTTGTTTGTTGGCTTTTTAAAAAAATATATTTATTTTTACTTTTTGGCACACACAACATCTTTGTTTGTATGTGGTGCTGAGGATAGAACCTGGGCCACCCGCATGCCAGGCAAGTGCGCTACCACTTGAGCCACATCCTCTCTTGGGTGACTTTTTAATGCAGTGTTGGGTGTTCAACCCAGTACCTCATGCATGCTAGGGAAGTTCTCTACCACTGATCCATAACCCTAGTCCCCAAAGTCCTTTACTTAATCTTTTTTTTTTTTTTTTGAGGGGAGGAGGGTGTGTGCGTGTAGTGCAGTGGATTGAGTCCATGGCTTTATATCAGCAAAACAAGAACTACACTGACTAAGCTATATTCTCAGTCCTAATCTGTAGTCTTTTAACAATGACAATGGAGCAGCCTGTCATTCAGACTTTGATTCTGTGCCCACTTGGCTCAGGTTGGAGGCAGTGCCTGAAGCCTTGTCCAATCAGTCACTTAGGTGAGAACTGTCCAATCCTCACGCAGCCAGTGATGAGGGGGAGGGTTTCCACAATTTTCTGTTCTCGTGGTGTCTGGAACCCACCATTTTTTCAATCTTTTTGTAGACTTCTGTCCTGGATCTGGAGCCCAGGTGCCTGTGCTATGCTTAATCTGAAAACAAACCACAGGGAGAACGCTGAGAACCCTGAGATCCAGGAAATGGTAAGACTGCCTTGTTATATTGAACCTGCATAGGAAGGTGGCTTAAAGCTCACAGGAGTGGCAATGGTGAAAACTAGCAGTCATGGCTATGGACTCCTCCTGGTCCTCTCCAGAGTCTTGTGGCCAGAGGGTCTCTCTGTGGTAGCTTAGCCTTCACCTCCCTCTGACTAGTCTAGTGAGGCTTAGATCAGCAGTTGAAACCTGGGCATTTTGTTCCATAATTGTATGGTGTTTTCAGCTTCTTTCTAAAGCTCTTTGTTGGCTTCCATGTGCCATGAGTCCAGCATGTCTCCATACTGCATAGTGAAGACTGACATAATTATCAGGAGAAAGCTCCAAATCCATTTATTTTATTCATGCATGAGAGAGGGTGTTAATTTTAGGGCTTCTTACTCAAGGGGGTTTGTTTGTTTGTTTATTTATTTAATTATTATTATTATTTGTGTGTGTGTGTGTGTGTGTGTGTGTGTGTGTGTCTTGTTTTCTTTTTGGTACCAGAAATTCAACCCAGAGGTATTCATCCATTGATTCACATTCCCACCCCTTTTTCAGTATTTTTATTTAGAGACAGCGTCCCTTTGAATTTCTTAGGGCCTCACAAATTTGATGATGCTGGCTTTTAACTTATTATCTTCATGAGTCCTGAGATTTTTAAATGTAGCAGAAGCAGTATCTCAAATCAAAAACAAAAATCTGAAATCCAAAAGTTCAGTTTACCTCTCCATAGTTCTCAGAAAAAAACTCCTAGTTTTCTAGCTGTCTGTTCACATATCCAAAACTAGGGTTCTCTGTTCACAGAGAATAAGTATAAAATAGAATAGATAGTATAATGACCATGTAATCAGGATAATGGGCCTCACTCAAACACACCTGGTGGCTAACTCAAAGATGTTAATGAGCACCATTAAGGCGTATTTCAAATGTAAAAGACCTTGAAGCCCTCCTGATTGAATTTGAAGAAAAAAGGATGGTCACAGAAAGAATGAAAGTGAATCCATGTGGTAGTCAGGATGCCTTTTCCAAAGCCTATTCTAAATGCATTATGCTTCGTGTTCTGCCAAAAACCATTAGTAAACTTCTAAGACGGCACCCAAAAATGAGTTTGTTTTTTTTCTGTTATCATTCCACTGTCATGTATTTAAAAAATAAAACAACAAAAATCTTTATTTGTATTGCTGAGAATCAAACTCAGTGCTTGGCACATTCTAGCAAAGTATTCTACAACTGAGACACAACTACAGCCCATGTACCCAGCTTTTTATACTCTCTTTGTAGTAATCAGAAACAACTTTAAAAATTAAAATTGCATTTATATCACTTTTCCTAGTACAGTAATATATTACTAACTAAACTTATTCTTAGTATTTTTTAAAAAAATAATGTAATGGATGACTGTTATTTTTTCCAGAGATTATTTTATTACTTCTTTAGGGCTTGGTGAAGGATCTTTTTTTTTTTTTTTTTCAAAATATAGATGTCTTCTATTATCAAATGGGTCCATGCTAACTGTGTTGAAAATAATGATTCTAAAACCTCACACAATCCACACATTTCCAAGACTATAGGGGAAAGGGAAAGAGAATATTCACAACCAAGAAATCATTTCCCATGAAAGCATAGTATCAGTGTCCAACCTGGTGTGTAATCCAGATCTTTCAGTGGTAAGGTTATTTAAGAACCAAAAGAATGGGTTTTTGGGATCCTTTAAAGTACACTGAATGGCTTTAAATCACTCTTCTTCCAAACAAAATTTCTGCTACCTACTTAAAAAATAAAGCACTATGAATGAGAAAGGTGGATGAGACTTAAGTTCTTTGGAGGTAATGAGGTTGACCTTTAATTATAGTTTATAAATATCAAATAAGAAGGGCCTTAGAGTTGTCTCAACTTTTCCAACACATAATATGGAATAGTTAGATGAACTGACATGAAGTAATGAAACTGCATTTCAGGGAAGTGATATCACAGAAATTTTCAGGGTAGAGTCTTGGAAATGTTGGAAAAATATATTCATATACATATGCATTTCTATAGAAAAAATAAGTGATAAATACTTGAGTATGAGGGTAAATTCAGTGTTCCTCATGCATTGTAGGTTGAAGGTAATGATATAGTAGTAACTGAGGATATCCAGAAATCTGTAATCCTGGGAGACATTAATAGCAATTCAGAAAAAGAAAATATAGTTAAATCCCTTTAGATTTACCTCTGTCCTCTGTTCGTCTTATGAATTTGATTCTGTCAAATGAGATTATGTGGGTATGGTTCTCTCTGAATTTATGTTTTCTTTTGTTGTTAAGATTTTGTCAGCTATGTCATGTAAAGCCATGTCTAAACTCACTTTGGGGGCTCTTTTACCTCCTGTTCTGGACTGCAGAGCAGAGACTCACCTCACTCATTCTGTGCAATGAATTGACTTTTGTCAATATTTGCAAACAATGGTTGGAAGAACAAGCATATTGGAGGGTCTTTCATATCCTATAATATGGTTACCAGACCCTGTGGGTTAAAGGGTATTTACTTGCTATGTTGGAAACATCTTCCCTATGAGAAGGGCTTATCTACATTTTTTGTTTTGGAAGCCCCATAAAAACAGAAGAGAAGCATTTATGGTCACAAATGAAATAATGCCAGAAGCCATTAGATATGAGGAAATACAAAAAAAAAAAATCTTCTCTTAGAGCTTTTAGAGGTAAAAAGTTTATTTCTGTTTTGTGTAAGAAAACTAAAATTTCTCTTTGGTCTGACAATATTTTGATGTTTTAAACTTGCTTGCAATTTCTACTGTGTTTTGAATTCACCTATGCCTGGCTATCCCTTATGAGATAACAACCCTCTCTAAAACCTTACTGGTGCCTCATAAATTCTGGCTACCACTGACCAAATAATAATTCTTTCTAAATCTCAGTGGCAGCTTATAAATTCTAATATCTGGAGCTGAATTTATTTTCTACCTTGAATTGTTAGCCATGTATTATGATTGTCAAAATCTTGTTAGCTTTAAGTACCTTAGACGCCCACCTCCTTTGTAACTTTTTGTGCTGTAAAAACTTTTTCCTGAAGATCAGCATGGAATCTTGTAAGAGACAGTTTTGGCCAGCTTTTCTGTAAACAATACAATCTTATTTTGATTTGATTTAAAATTTGAGTTGGTGGTCTTTTCTTAGTGTATTGGTTTAACATTAAACTTTTTTTAACTTCAGTGTAAATAAAACCAAAGAACACAACAAAACTCCTGTAAATTAGCCAGGTGCATAAAAAGAGCCATTCTTTACTAAAAGCACAGTATTCATTAGAGAAATGATTTAAGCTTAAAAATTAAAAGATATCTCAATTCAGACTCAATTCAGCCCACTTGGCTCAGGTTGGAGGCAGTTCCTGAAGCCTTGACCAATCAATCTCTTAGGATTCTGTCCTGGATCTGGAGCCCAGGTTTTTGTGCTATGCAGAATCTGAAAACAAACCTCAGGGAGAATGCTGAGAACCCTGGAAGCCAGGAAACGGATCACTAGGCAATGCTGAGCTGACGTGGATCTGGGGCGAACAGTCTGGGCCTCTCAGAACACACACCTAGCCCAGATCTGCTGAATTAAAGCTCCCATTCTCCTGCATCTCACAGACAATCTGCTGTGAGACAACACTAAATGATCCCACTGAAACAACTGTTCGGCCCTTCTGTACCTGCAGAGGTTAATACCAACTGAGCCTTCATAGGCAGTGGCCACAGGATTGAGACGGGTCTTGGGAGAGCCAGTCAGGACCCACCCGTGGCATTGGTCACCTGGCAAAGGGAACCAACTGTCACCATTTGCATGGGATACCACCATGGCAGAGAACTGATGTCACCAGAATGCGGAAGAGGAGATAACTTCATTGAAACCGGCGGCGACAGCATCAAATGAATTTATAGGAGTAAACAGTAACTCAGCAGTCAAACAGAACAAGAAGTAACATGAGCAGCATGAAAAAGCAAGGAAGAAAAGGAGTACAAACAATGCAGGACAGCCTAAGTATTCAGGAGGACCTAGAGGCATCAGAAAAATGGTCAAATAATGAACTCAAGGAATACCTTAGACAGATGGAATGGAATCTTAAAGAGGATATAAGACAGCAAATTCAAACAGTGTAAGAACACATTGAAAATGAATTACATAAATAGATAAAAGAAGCAAATAAGCATCTTTATCAGGAGATAGACATTGTAAAAAAATCAAGCAATAATACTAGAAATGAAGGAAACTCTAAACCAAATTAAAAACTCAAATGAGATTAACACTAACAGATTGGAGCAAGTAGAAGCCAGAACGTCAGATAATGAAGACAAAATATATCATCTTGACAAGAGTCTAGCCAACTCAGAAGGCAGGTAAAATATCATGAGAAAAACATCCTAGAGATATGGGATAATATAAAAAAAAACAAACTTAAGAGTCATGGGGATAGAGGAAGGTAGAGAGGTTCAAATCAAGGGAGTGAGCAACCTGCTGAATGAAATAATTATAGAAAACTCTCCAGAAATAAAAAAGGAAATGGTTGTACAAATTGTAGATGCATACTGGACACCGAGCATACAAAATCACAGTAGACCAACTCCAAGACACATTGTTATGAAGATATCCAAATATTAAATATTAATATTGATTAAATATTAAAAGCTACAAGAGAAAGGAGGCAGATTACATTCAGGGGTAAGCCAGTAAGGTTAACAACGGATTTTTTATCACAGACACTGAAAGCAAGAACATTCTGGAACAACGTATTTCAACCACTGAATGACAATGGATGCCAACCAAGATTTTTGTATCCAGCAAAATTAAGCTTCAGGTAAAACAACAAAATAAAAATCTTTCATGATAAACAAAAGTTAAAAGAATTTGCAGGCAGAAAATCAGCATTGCAAAGCATCTTGAACAAAACACTACACGAGGAAGAAATGAAAAACAATAACCAAAAGCAACAGTGGGAAGTACCTCAGTAAAGACAGAGGGGGGGAAGCTTATCATGGAGAAACAAACCAAATTTAAAAAAAGATAAATAATTAAACATGGTTGGAAGTACAAACCATATATCAATAGTAACTCTAAACATTAATGGCTTAAACTCTCCAATAAAGCGACATAGGCTGGTAACATGGATTAAAAAAACAAATCCAATAATATGCTGCCTCCAGGAGACACATCTGATTGGAAAAGACATACACAGGCTGAAGATGAAAGGTTGGGAAAAAATATACCACGCACATGGTCCTTGTAACCAAGCAGGGGTGGCCATCCTCATATCGAATAAAATCGACTTCAAGACTAAGTTAATCAAAAGGGATAAGGAAGGAAATTATATACTGTTAAAAGGAACCATTCACCAACAAGACATAACAATTATCAATATTTATGCACCAAATAAGGGTGCTGTGACGTTCATAAATCAAACTCTCCTCATGATCAAGAATCAAATAGACCACAACACAAAAATTATGGGTGACTTCAACACACCCCTATCACCAATGGACAGATCCTCCAAACAAAAGTTGAATAAAGAAACCATAAAACTCAGTATCACAATCAATAACCTAGACCTAACTGACATATATAGAATATATCAACCATCATCAAGTGGAAATACTTTTTTCTCAGTAGCACATGGATTCTTCTCAAAAATAGACCATATATTATGCCATAGGACAACCCTCAGTAAATATAAAGGGGTGGAGATAATACCATGAATTTAATCTGATCATAATGGAATGAAACTGGAAATTAATGATAAAAGAAGGAAGGAAAAATCCTACATCACATGGAAAATGAACAATTTGTTACTGAATGATCACAGAAGACATAAAGGAGGAAATAAAAAAATTCTTTGAGATAAATGAAAATACAGACACAACATATCGAAATCTATGGGACACTATGAAAGCAGTTTTAAGAGGGAAATTCATCACCTGGAGATCATTCCTCAAATAGAAAAAAACAACAAATACATGAGATCACACTTCATCTCAAAGCCCTAGAGAAGGAACAACAACAAATCTAGCAGAAGGCAAGAAGTAATTAAAATCAGAGCAGAAATAAATGAAATTGAAACAAAAGAAACTACTGAAAAAATTGACAAAACATAAACGTTGGTTCTTTGAAAAAATAAATAAGATTCAGAGACCCTTATCCATGCTAATGAAGAGAAGAGGAGAGAGAACTCAAATTAGTAACATTCTGGATGAAAAAGGCAATATCATGACAGATGCTACAGAAATACAGAAGACAATTAGAAATTACTTTGAAAACTATATTCCAATAAAATAGAAGATAGTGAAGACATCGATAAATTTCTTAAGTCATGTGATTTGCCCAGACTGAGTCAGGAGGATACACACAATTTGAACAGACCATTATCAATGGATGAAATAGAAGAAGCAATCAAAAGAATACCAACCAAGAAAAGCCCAGGACCAGATGGGTATAGAGCGGAGTTTTACAAAACCTTTAAAGAAGAATTAATATCAATACTTTTCAAGTTATTTCAGGAAATAGAAAAAGAGGGAGCTCTTCCAAATTCATTATTTAAGGCCAATATCACCGTGATTATGAAACCAGACAAAGACACCTCAAAGAAAGAAAACTACAGACCAATATCTCTAATGAACCTAGATACAAAAATCCTCAATAAAAATCTGGTGAATCAGATACAAAAACACATCAAAAAAATTGTGCACCATGATCAAGTAGGATTCATCTCTGGGATTCAAAGGTAGTTCAATATATGGAAATCAATAAGTGTTATTCACCAAATCAATAGACTTAAAGATAAGAACCATATAATCATCTCCATAGATGCAGAAAAAGCATTCGACAAAGTACAGCATCCCTTTATGTTCAAAATATTAGAAAAACTGGGGATAACAGAAACTTACCTCAACATTGTAAAAGCTATCTATGCAAAGCCTCAGGGTAGCATCATTCTGAATGGAGAAAAATTGAAGGCATTCCCTTTAAAATCTGGTACAAAACAGGGATGCCCTCTATCACCACTTCTATTCAATACAGTTCTCGAAACACTGGCAAGAGCAATTAGAAAGTCGAAAGAAATTAAAGGCATAAAAATAGGAAAAGAGGAACTTAAATTATCACAATTTGCAGATGATATGATCCTATATCTAGAAGACCCAAAAGGGTCTACAAAGAAACTACTAGAACTAATAAATGAATTCAGCAAAGTGGCAGGATATAAAATCAACACGCATAAATCAAAGGCATTTCTGTATATCAGCGACAAAACTTCTGAAACGGAAATGAATGAGGAAACACACCCCATTCAGAATATCCTCAAAAAAAAAAAATACTTGGGAGTCAACCTAACAAAAGAGGTGAAAGTTTTATACAATGAATACTTCACAACCCAAAAGAGAGAAATAGAAGATCTTAGAAGATGGAAAAATATACCCTGTTCATGGATAGGCAGAACTAACATCATCAAAATGGTGATATTACCAAATGTTCTCTATAGGTTTAATGCAATGCCAATCAAAATCCCAATGGCATTTATTGTAGAAATAGATAAAGCAATCATGATATTTATATGGAAAAATAAAAGACCCAGAATAGCAAAAGCAATTCTAAGCAGAAAGTGTGAATCAGGCGGTTTAGCGATACCAGATTTCAAACTATACTACAGAGCAATAGTAACAAAAACAGCATGGTACTGGTACCAAAACAGGCGGGTGGACCAATGGTACAGAATAGAGAACACAGAGACTAATCCACAAAGTTACAACTATCTTATATTTGATAAAGGGGCTAAAAGCATGCAATGGAGAAAGGATAGCATCTTCAACAAATGGTGCTGGGAAAACTGGAAATCCATATGCAACAAAATGATACTGCATCCCCTTCTCTCAGAATGCACAAAAGTTAACTCAAAATGGATCAAGGAGCTTGATATCAAATCAGAGACTCTGTGTTTGATAGAAGAAAAGGTTGGCTCTGATCTATGTATTGTGAGGTTGGGCTCCAAATTCCTTAATAGGACACCCATAGCACAAGAGTTAATAACAAGAATCAACAAATGGGACTTACTTAAACTATAAAGTTTTTTTCTCAGCAAGAGAAACAATAAGAGAGGTAAATAGGGAGCCTACATAATGGGAACAAATATTTATTCCTCACACTTCAGATAGAGCTGTAATATCCGAGTATACAAATAACTCAAAAAATTAGACAATAATATAACAAATAACCCAATCAACAAATGGGCCAAGGACCTGAACAGACACTTCTCAGAGGAGGACATTCAATCAATCAACAAGTACATGAAAAAAATGCTCACCATCTCTAGCTGTCAGAGAAATGCAAATCAAAACCACCCTAAGATACCATCTCACTCCAGTAATATTGGCAGCCATTATGAAGTCAAACTAGAACAAGTGCTGGCGAGGATGTGGGTAAAAGGGTACTCTTGTACATTGCTGGTGGGACTGCAAATTGGTGCGGTCAATTTGGAAAGCAGCATGGAGATTCCTGGGAAAGCTGGGAATGGAACCACCATTTGACCCAGCTTTTGCCCTTCTCAGACTATTCCCTGACGACCTTAAAAGAGCATACTACAAGGGATACTGCTACATCGAAGTTCACAGCAGCCAAATTCACAATAGCTAGACTGTGGAACCAATCTAGATGCCCTTCAATAGATGAATGGATAAAAAATGTGGCATTTATACACAAATGAGTATTACTCTGCGCTAAAAAATGACAAAATCATGGAATTTGCAGGGAAATGGATAGCGATAGTACTAGAGCAGATTATACTAAGTGAATCTAGCCAATCTCTAAAAAACAAATTCCAAATATCATCTTTGATATAAGGAGAGCAACTAAGAGCAGAATGTGGAGGAAGAGCATGAGAAAAAGATCACCATTAAACAGAGTTGAGAGGGGGGAGGGAAAGAGAGAGAAGGGAAATTGCATGGAATAGGAAGAAGACCCTCATTGTTATATAAAATTACATATAAGAGGAAGTGAGGGGAAAGGGGAAAAAACAAGAGAGAAATGAATTACAGTAGATGGGGTAGAGAGAGAAGATGGGAGGAGAAGGGAGGGGAGGGGATTCGGGAGAGTAGAGGATAGGAAGGGCAGCAGAATACAACAGACACTAGTCTGGCAGTATGTAAAAAAGTGAATGTGGAACCGATGTGAATCTGCAATATGTATACGGGGTAAAAATGGGAGTTCATAATCTGCTTGAATCACATGTATGAAATATGATATGTCAAGAGCTTTGTAATGTTTCAAACTAATAATAAAAAAGAAACAAAAAAAAGATCTCAAATATCAAGGGAGTTTAGGAGTTAGAAATTTTTTCTTTCAGAAAATAGGTAGTAAAATAGGACAAGAGAGAAATTGTGAACATAAATATACTAAGTAATATGCAAAAAAGTCAGCAAAATATTTATTACAAAAAATCATATCTACAGAAATGGTTCAAAAGAAGTAGTCTTTTTGTCAGGTATAAACATTTAGACAGGAATGGAAGTTTTTTTTTTAGTAGTTTTACTCCTAGTGAATAATCTTTACACTATTTCTGCATTTTACTGGTTGGAATTAATTATAATTCATATATCTGTGGAAAAGGTACTGAATGCAGAAAAATATTTTTGCTCATGTTTAAATCACCTGCATTATTTGATCTTTCCCTTTTTAAACCAAAAACCTGCATAAAACCATCTCTTAATAAATATCTCTATTTCTGTATATTAGCAGCAACTGAGTTATAAAATTTGGTATGATAACTTGTCTCTTCATGTACTTAAAGACTATGAATTTGCTACTTAGCACTTAGGTATAATTCTCTATGATGTTCTCTAGTTATTTGTAATACCAAGCTATTAGTATGTGCCTTATTTACTCTATGTAGCAATGTAGGATTTATGTCTTATTTGTGACACTTTGGTCCCAGAACTGTGTCTAAAGGGAAATATGTACAAAATAATTATCCTGGAAAAAAATCTATCTAATATTATATTTTATTTTATATTTATTTATATATTTATGTATACATATTTTTATTATTTAGATAAACACTTTGGTCTGAAACTACATTGATACTTGTGTATTTTAGTTTGAAATCATTGTGAGAAACAAACTAAAAAGACTTTTCTCTGTGTTGGTTGGTGATTTCTGCAACCTCAGGAACCTAGTGAATAATAGCAGAAATAAATAAGTAACCCTTTAGTTTGAGGCAGAACCACCAAACTAGAAGATGTTTTGCTTTTGTTTTCTATCTTGATTATTAGAAACAAACCTTTAAATTTACATAGAATACCTTTGGAATTCTATTCTGTTAGTTCTTCTAAAAAATCAATCAAAGTGAAAAATAATGCAGTATAAATAAATAATTAATTTCAAACAATTCATTTCTTAAAATAAATAGTTTTTTCAAATCACCAAAAATTTTGAAAATTTAGAAAAATTAAAAGCTTTAGAAATATCCTAAGGAAATTTCTCTTTTGCTCAGGACAGTAGACTACATCTCCAACTCATTCTTCTCTAGAATTGGACTGTGTGCAAATATGAAAAAAAGTGCTAAGATGCCCCACATGGCTTATAAGTTTTAAAATCCAGACAGGAGCTCAATTATGCTGTTTTTCTACTTTACAAAATATAAAATCTTAAATTTGTATACTTAACAAACATTTGCAGAAGTGTAATTCAAAATGACCTAAAAGAATGAAAAAAATCATTGAAGGACTGACCCACTGAACATGAGGGATTTATAATATTGAATCCCTTATATTAAATGTCTTTGTATCATTGTCAAAATTTTCCATGTTTATATTATCAATATATTAATAAAATTTTTATGCATTTAATAAGAAATATCTAATATCTCATTTTATTCAGTCTTTTAAAAATTAGTAGTAATTAATATTAATAATTTAATTCTTATACTTGTTAAAGTATGAAACATATACTTTACAAGCTATGGCTATAGCAAGTGAAAAATCCAGCCGAATTTCCTTTTAAGATTTGGAACTATCTCATCACAAAGGCATGAAAAGTTAATTTCTGCTTCATTATAAATTACTGTGATTTGTAAACTTGCTTGAAATGCCTACCAGTGCTTTGAACTCACCCATGTCTGGTTTTCCCTGATGAGATAACAACCCTTCCTGAAAGTTTAGTGATGACTCATAAATTCTGGCTTTCTCTGAACAAATAAAAACTCACTCTGAAACTTTAGTGGTGCATCATAAATTCTGATGTTGTGATCTAAATTTACTCCCTAAGTACTAAACCATTTAGACCATTAGCCTACTAAGTGTCTTTGTATTATGCTTGTGAAAATCCTGTTATTCATGTAAGTTCTCAAGTCACCCTTCTTTTGTAACTTTTTGTGCTATAAAACTACAGTCCTAGAGAACTGGAGTGCTGAATTATTTTCCCATGGGTTTCAGGAGAGACTGTTATGCTCAAATATGGGACCCCGCAAAGACCACCAGAGACCAATATCCATGTAAGCACCAAAAAGGTGTTTATTGCAAGCTAGCTCAGTCCTCCACACACAGAGAAACTGGTGGCTTAGAGGCCCTGAATCCAGGGTTTGCAGCAGTTTTATAACTCTTTGGGGGAAGGCAGGAACCACACATACATCATAGCATCTCTTAGCAACTCATCACACACCTTGGGAAAATCATAAACAACTCTAAAACATGTTTAGCACATTCACTGGTGAGTACAAGTTGGGTAAGCATGATTGGTTAGTACACAATGGTGGTTCATTTGAACAGATTGGGTTAGATCATGAGGGGATTATATGCTGAACTATATAATTTCCCAAAATGTTATCAACCACCATATACTACTGGGAGAGTCATCTGGCATCCCATGTATTTTCCCTGTGTCATGCTGATTTGTGGCTGCTGGGGGTTGCTCTGGGTCCCCACCTAGCCTGACTGAGTCAGAAACACCAGGCACAGCAGATCTCTTCTATTATTTGTAGATAAACAACTCAGCAGGATGCGACTCTCTGCAGTCTCTGGAGTCTGCAGGCTTAAGTCCTCCACTGGGCCACTATGTCTTTAGTCCCACTGGCCAACCAGGTGGGGAACATGTCAGTGACAGACACTCTTTGCTGCCTTCCTTATGCTCAAAGGGCATCCTCAGTATCTGCATAAAATACTATGTGACAGGGTTTTACTGCAGCCCAGTGTCTTACCACCTGCTGGAGATTGACAGGTGGAATAATTATCAAAATCAAATCTTGAAGGTCCATTTTCCTGCAGGAAAGGAGCTGTCATTATTGGGTACCTAATTTCCTTTTTAGCTAGCTAATTTTAATTTTGACATTGTTTTATTTTTACTTTCTTCATTATTATTATTTTGTTAAAGTTAGGTGAACTCAGGGATAATGTACTACTTAGTCATATCCTTGGTAGTGGAGCCAGATTTACAGATAGGTAGTTTGTGTAGTTAGGTAAATTTGGTCTAATATCCAGTAAAATCAAGAATAAAAACCATATTAAGGGTGGAGTCCAGGATAAGGGGAATTGAAAATGTCCCCAAGGCCCTGAGCCCATCCCAAGGATATTTTAATGAAGCAGCTCACAGCAAACATGGAGATGCTGATCTAAAAGCCCTTTCTGCCCAGATTACTCCTTCTGCCCACCTGTCCTCCACACTTTGGGTGTTCCCACCTACATTCCAACATGGCAAGATAACAGAACAAAGGACAGCAATGTGACAGGAATGCAGGATAGCTGAAGGAAGACCTTAGTTATAAAAAAGCTAAAAAGACCTTAGTTTAAAAAAATCCCTTTCATGGATTCCACCTCTTTGGTCTCCTTTTTCTTCTGGGGAGAAGTCTTTTCTACTGACTTTAATAAAACTTCTACTTTCCACTCTAAATTTGCCTTGACACATTTCTCTGGTGTTATACTTCAGCATTGGGGAAGCAAGGACTCTTCACCAGTAAACAGCCCTAACAGGTTTAAATTTATTTTGAGATAGGCCCTAGCTAAGTTCCTGAGATTATTTTTGTTATGGTTTGATTTATCTAGGATTTGCTATTGTAATAAAGCATACTGTTTTACATACATATGTATTCATATGGGGATCTTATTTATATTGTGATTCTTTATCATTGTAATATTATATTTTCACAATATATATGAATAGTAGGCCATGATAAGGTTTTTTTTTTTTTTTTGCTCTTATAATTTAAAAGATTTTTGGCTAAAGTTGCATATAACTTTGTAGATGAATTTTAAAAGTTTATGCTTTGGTTTCTTACTTCATTTAAAGTAAAACTTGATGATTTTTCTATTATTGCATTATTGTTGTATTTAATAGTCAGGTTTATTTTGACAACCATAAAACATGAAATATAATTTGCTCCCCTTCAGTATCCAGTAGTTCCCCTTTCCTATTCTCCTACTTCCTTCTATCATATATATTTTTAATTATTGCTTTATAGAATACACATAAAAGTAGACTTCACTGTGATATATTCATATTTGTACATAGCAGTTTTGGTGAGATATATTGTCAGTTAATTTGGGTGAAAATTATTACCTTTGTAATGATGAGTTTTATTATTTACATGGGATGTATAATTCAGTCTTTTATATGCTTTTTGTGACTTTTATTTTCTCATAAGTTCTACACATTTTGTTTCTAAAAATGTACACATGTGAAATACCACTTGCATAAGGCACCTATGTAAAATTTATACATAGTGCTTTATGCTCTTTTTTAAACTGGATATGTTATGAAATGTGACTGGCCCCAGTGACCATTTTTCATACAGATTATTATTTATCTCTTCCAAGATGTATATTGTATTGAGCCTTGCCCTTGGGCTTCAAGTGTTTGATGGGTACTATTGCATACTTACATATTATCATGATCACATATGCTCTAATTTCAGTAAGTCTCTGATCGGGAATATCAGGTATACTCAATAGCAAAATAGTTTCCATAAATAGATACTAATTTAAACTCCTTTTGAGTTAATGATTATTAATTTGTTTAATATTACTTAATTTTTCCCATGATAGGTTTTTATTTTGTATTTTTTAAGTTTCTAAAGATTTTGAATTTTTAGAGTTAATAAACATAACTCATGTATAAATTTGACGTTCAAACTTCTGTCTTCTATATATTTTTGGCTTAAAAGATGAGAAAAGGATCCAAAAATGCAGCTAGAGATTGATTTCAAAAAAAACAAAAACAAAAAAAGAGAAAGGTTCAAATTTTTTTTAATTGACTTTTTTCTTTACTCATCATTTATTATAGGTTTCTTGTATGATTGTAAGGGTATGTTATTTAAAGTGGATTCTAAGGCTTATCTTTGATAATTACTATAGGAAAAATAAATAAGAAATTTCTCTACACTACAGCTGCATGAGAATGAATAAATTTCTTTAAAATCATATGGTAATAAAATTGTTAAATGACAGACTTACTAAACATCCACTCCTTAAAATTTTTTTTTCTGTAATATTTTTGGCAGTGAATCATGAATTCTATTATCTGGATTTTGGGATTTAATATAAAATCATATGGAATAAAATTTGGCCAATCCTAGAAATATTCATACATAATTTGTTGTTTACTTAATGACATGTTGTGGAGATAGCAACTAATGAACATATTTATTTTTAGAAATAGTTACTTTTTTGATTTTCAGTTTCTAATAAGCCTTTTAGATTTATTTCCTTACTCAGTCACTCAGGGCCACTGATGTGTTTTTTTTTTTTTTTAATTTTGTAATGTCCAGGCATTTTCCTTCTAAGAAATCTGTCTTGTTAGCTCTATTTCTGAAGAGTTTTTTAACATGAAAGAAAAAAAAAACTATTTAAGTTGCCCCTGAAATGTTTTCTCAATGCACTCTCTTCAAAATGAAGAAAAAATAACATTTCCCTAGACTGACATCCCTATGTCAGGAGATAACAATACATTAATGGTCTTTGAAGAAATTTCATAAGTTCTGTCTCTGGGTAGTTTTCTGTGGGCTGCTGAATTGCCATTTAGTATCCAGAAACCCATGTTTTTTCATATGTACTATGGGAATAATTTTGGAGGGCACAGATAATGCTATTCATGGAGCCTATGAATACCTATATGTTCTGTAGTGCACAGTAGACAAAGCCGCTGGAATACACTGTGCAGATTCTATTTGGTTAACCATTATCTACCACTCACATAAAATTTCTTTCAAAAGCTTCTAATAACCTTTTCACTTTAAGCATCCATGTAATCCACATTCCCAAGTATAAAAGTTTGAATCTTTCTTTTCTGAATTCCAGGTTCCGTTTCTCTTGTGGTTCAATGTGGTCCAAAAATTATGATTTTTTCTTTCTTTTACACTGTGTTTCTAATAAAAATGTTCTCTGCTCCAAACCTATATTTTCTATGTCCAGGTATGTTTAGAAAATGACATAGATAATTGTATTTGATAATTTATAAAGAAGAGTTGAGAATAATTCTTGCTCATGTTTCCCTTCCTTAGAAACTGAACCAGAACTGTTCTTGGTACTGAAAAGGGAGGACCATAACAATCAGATATATTTTAAAAAATGGTGATTGATTATATACTCTAAGAACTCTCTGTTCAGATCCTTGGCCCATTTCTTGAATGGGTTAATATTATTATTATTATTATTATTTTTGTTGTTGTTGTTGTTATTATTATTATTAATATTATTATTATTATTATTAGCTTAGCTTTTTGAGTTCTTTATGTTCCCTAGAGATTAGTGCTCTATCTGATATGTGAGGGATAAAATATTCCTCCTAAAATATAGGCTCTGTCTTCAACTCACAGATTGTTTCTTTTGCTGAGAATAAACTTTTTAGTTTGATTCTACCCCATTTATTGATTATTTCTTTTAATTCTTGTGCTATCAGTGTCTTATTAAAAAAATTGGGGCCTAATCCCACATGATGAAGATTAGAGCCTGTATTTTATTACATTGTACACAGAGTATCTGGTTTACTTCCTAGGTTCTTGATACACTTGGAGTTGAGTTTTGTGCATGGTGAGAGATAGGGATTTGTTGTAGGGGCTATCTTTTCTTCAGTGCATGATTTGACACCTTTGTCCAATATATAATAATTATAATTTTGTGGGTTAGTCTCTGTGACCTCTATTCTGTACCATTCGTCTGCAGTCTGTTTTTTTTTTTTTTCCAAATGCAATGCTGTTTTTGTTATCATTGCTCTGTAGTATGGTTTAAGGTCTGATATAGTGATTCCACCTGCTTCAATCTTTCTGCTAAGTATAACTTTAGCTATTCTTGGTCTCTTATTTTTCCAGATAAATTTCATGGTTGCTTTTGCTATTTCTATGAGGAATGCCATTAGGATTTTGATCAGAATTGCAGTAAATCTGTATAGTGCTTTGGTAGCATTGTCATTTTGATAATATTAATTCTGCCTACTCATTATCAAGGTAGATATTTCCATCTTCTAAGGTCTTTTTTTTTCTTTTCTTTAGGGTTATGTAGTTTTTCTTGTTAAAACCTTTCACCTTTTTCATTAGGTTGCTTCCCAAGTATCTTATTTTTTTTTTGAAGTTATTGTAAATGGGGTAGTTATCTTCATTTCTTTCTCAGAAGATTTTTTTACTGATATACAGAAATGCCTTTAATTTATGGGTGTTGATTTTATTTTCTCCTACTTTGCTAAATTTATTTACTAGTTCTAGAAGATTTTCTGGGGGAGCTTTTTGAGTCTTCTAGGTATATAATCAAATCTGGAATTTGCACCTAAATGAATAGCATTGGAGAAGATAATGCTAAGTGATGTTAGCCAATTCCAAAAAAAAATGCCAAATATAAGGAGGCTGACTCATAATGGGGTAGGGAGGGAGAGCATGAGAGAAGTACATGGATTATCAATAAAAAGAGGTGTAGGAGGAAAAGAAAGGGGGCAGGGGATTAGCAAGAATTGTGGAATGTGATAGAGACCATCATCAAAAGTACATGTATGATGACACAAATTTGTATCACCATACTTTATATACAACCAGAGATATGAAAAATTGTGTTCTATAGATGAAATAAGAAGTGTAATGTGGGCTGGGGATGTGGCTCAAGCGGTAGCGTGCTCGCCTGGCATGCGTGTGGCCCGAGTTCGATCCTCAGCACCACATACAAACAAAGATGTTGTATCCACCGAGAACTAAAAAATAAATATTAAAAAAATATTTAAAAAAAGAATTGTAATGCTTCTTTTGTCATTTCTTTAAAAAATCAATAGAAATATAAAAAAGTTCATAAATTATATACATTAAATTTGTGCATGTTATATATAGAATATATATATATATATATATATATATATATATATATATATATATATATGTATATACATACATTTTTGTTTATATATAGATCTAGAGAAAGGCAAGTCTCTTTTCTGAATTTTTAAAAAACAATTAATTTATTAATTTGCTCTAACTTGCTAATAGAGCAGAATGCATTTCACTTCATAGCACACAAATGGAACACAAAATTTTATTTCTCTTGTTGTCAAGAAAGTATAGTCACAAAACCCATGTAACTCTACTTTGTGTACAACAAGATTTTTATCTCATTCCACCATCTTACCTACCTCTACACCATCTCCCATCACCTCTCTACCCTTTGTCTTATTCAAAGTTTCTTCATTTCTTCCATGCTACTTCCTACTTCCCTCGTTTTGGATCACCATCCACTTAGCAGAGGAAATATTGGGTCTTTGGTTTAGGAGGTTTGGCTTACTTGCCTTAACATGATATTCTCCAACTCCATCCATTTACTTCCAAATTCCATAATTTTATTCTCTTTTAATGCTCAGTAATATTCCACTGTGTAAATAGATCATATTTTTTTATCCATTCATGTATTGAAGAGCACATAGATTGGTTCTACAGTTTATCTATTGTGAATTGTTTTGCTAGGAACATTGATGTGGATATGCCTCTGTATTATGCTGGTTTTAGCTCTTGTTTGTCTAAACTGAGGAGTGGGATAGCTGGGTAAATTTTGGTTTCTTTCCAAGTTTTCTAAGGAATCTCCTTATTCTTTTCCAGATTTGTGTCACCAATTTAGAGTCCTACCAACAGTGTAACGGTGGGCCTTTTTTCTCACATCCTCACCAACATATATTTTGATTGTTTTTTTAATAACTGCCATTGTGTTTGGAGTAAGATTAAATTTTGGAGTACTTTTGATTTGCAATTCTTTAATTGCTAGAGATACTGAACTTTTTTATTGGTTGATTGATTGTTTATCTTCTAAGAAGTGTTTCTCTTCAGTTCCTTTGCCCATTTCATTTAATGATTGGGAAATTTGTTTTGTGTTATTAAGTTTTTTAAGTTCTTTATATGTTTTGGATATTAGGTTTCTATTTGATGTGCATGTGGTAAAAATTTGCTCCTATTCTCTGGTATCACTTTTCGCCTCACTGATTGTTTTATTTGCTGAGAAGAATCTTTTCAGTTTGAATTCATCCCATCTAGTGCATCTTGTTTCTATTTCTTGTGCTTTAGTAGTATTCTTAAAGAAGAAAAATTTCAAATCCCCTACCTGGGATTACAGGTGTATGAGATCATGATAGCAACACAATTCATCTTCATTTCAAGCCCACTTTCTTAAGATGCTTTCATCCTAAGAAGAAAAAGAAAATATTATAGAAAGGCCATTGGGTCTAAGGCCAGTTCATAAAATAAGGAATATACCATTAATCAAATTAAATAATAGACTCAAATCTTTGGACCTAGGGAAAAACATATATGTCTGTATATATTATAAACACACACACACACACACACACACACACACACACACACACATACACACACACACACCACACACTTTCTGGTTAAATCTGTGCCCTCACTCAGGGCAGTTTATGTCTAGTTTTTGTTTTAAACTCAGGAGAAATATTGGTAAAAAAAAAATAAATGTATCTTTCACCTGTAGCATAAAAAGAAGTGATCATGTCCTTCATCTTCCTGAACTCAGGACAAGCATAACTCTCAAATATGGTTCTGTGAAGTGAGATTTTCTGGAGTCTTGACATAGTTTTGAGGGTGCTGTTCCAAAAATACATATACTTTATTAGTAATATTTTAAATACATAATGGTAATTTTCACATAGTGGAAATGATGGGTTACAGTATAAAATTAAATTTTTACTATTTTTATATGAATTCTAAAAAATAATTATCTTTCCACCTCATATAATTTTAATGTTCAATATGTTTCCATACAAGAAAAGTTAACTGAAATTTTACAAGATTGTCTCTGTATTATTTCCATCAATAAATAATATATTTACATATACAGTCTACAAATTCAAAAGGCCTCATATGCAAGTTTAAATGCAAATGCTTTTCTGGGTCAGCTGGATTTTACTTCTCTAAGGATACCTTGCCTTAAATTTTCTGCAGCCTGAGGATCTGGATTTCAATTCCCAGAGCCTCAAATGAAAAATAAATAAATGTACAGGCAAGACCCTACAATTGTGACATCAGTTATTTCTGTATTTGAGGTTATCTCCTGACTCTTAAAAAACTCAGTAGGCTCAGATTGAGTATATGAAGAAATAAGTTGTGTATAATTAGGACCCCTTATATAAGCATTGTTCAATCTACACATGTTCAGTAAAGAGAAGCAAGTTTTGACCATCTGGTGTGAAGCCTGCCAGAGTGGGTATCCATTTCTAGGCTTCCTCACTTATGTTCAGTGAACCTGATTTTTTCTTCTGTATAGGCACTTTGTGATTTATAGAGAGGACACGTGGTTCCTAAAATTACAGTAAATGATGAGTGTGCAGTGAAATCCTGGATGGTGAGTCTGGTTGAAACTGGCTGCACTGACTATGGTGGGAACTGGAAATGGTTGGCTAGAATCCCTGGTGTAATCTTTGGTTTCTGCAGTCCTGTGTCTTTTGCTGAGAAAGGTCAGCCATGAATTTCCACTGGCCAGTCAACTGGACCATATATTAACAGTAGACACTGGAAGTCCTATAGTATCCTATAAAATATCTTCAGCCCTTACCTTAAATTCTATGTGAGAACATTTGTGGCAATATTTCCAAATCTTCTCAGATTGTGTTGTGGATTCTGGAGTAAGGAGATCATCCCTATCACAACCCAATGTATTTTTTCCTTCAGGAGTTGGGTGAGATACTCTATAGGTATCTCAGTTTGTCTTTCCTTCTGAATTCATTCTCCTTCGTTTTGGAGATTGTGGTATTGTGGATTGAGCCAGAGGTGCTGTACCACTTAGTACACTGGTACTTTTTAATGTTTTTTAATCTTCAAACAGTTGCTGTCATTTTAAATTTATGCCCCAGTATTGTTAGTTGTATTTATATATAAAATTTTATTTTCCTGTTCAATGACAACTTCCCCCTTTCCCAGTATTATCAGTTACATTTTTGCAGTATTATCAGTTACTTTACCCATATTATATTTCAAATGAACATGGTATTTTCAATTGTTATACCAAAAACTGGATGAGACTTTAAAGCATTTTTTTTCTCTCTGGGTGCAATGGTACATGCTTATTAATTCCAGAGTGTCAAGTGGTTAAGTCAGTAAGATTGAAATTTCAAAGTAAACATCAGGAACTTAGATAGACTAATTAGACAAGTAGAAAAACCTGTCTCAAAATTTTAAAACATGGCTGGGTATGTAGCCCAGAATTAACATGCTGCTGTTTTAAATCCCCAGTACCATAGAAAAAAATCAAAAGCAATTTTTGTTGTTGTTTATGAGCATTTTACATGATTGAAAAGTAAAGAAGAATCACTTGATCTTGGAAAAATCATGTGTTTCTATTCTTCTTTTGTGTCTCCAAAGGCAGACAACCTCTCAGAGTGTCTTTTTGCTCAGATTTTCTTTTGTGGAATGCATATGAGAGCATTCTCATTCCATACTCTGGTATTTTCCTGGAACTGTGTTTCAGAACTATGTAATATGAGGATTCCACAGCTGGCACATCTAATGCCTCTCATAAGTTCATACCAGTACTTGTGGCTTTTCTTTTTCAAGAGCAGTATAAATGTAGAGAGCTTAGTTTCTCAAAGAAATAACTGAGAGAACTCTCAATTTCCATTTTTTTAAATGTCTTCACTAATTTTATAGTCTATCACAGTGTTTCTTTCTTCCATATTCATATAATTGGAGTACTAATTACTATTCCACTTTTTGAGAGTAGCCATGCTAACAGCTATGCTCATGCAGAAGATCTTATAGTTGGATGGTGCACTAAAATTTTGATTCAAGCTTTTTAGATTCCAGGGTGCTTTATGCTCACTGGAAAAAATATTGATGTGCACTTATTTCAGAAATAAAGAGGGATCTCTGATTGTAACCATTTTTCTTCACTAATATTCAAGATTTTAGCCCATTACAACGTTTGCACACCAATGTGAAAACACTCTTTTTTTTATCTAGGGAGATTTGCACCTGCACAGTTACCAGTGCTTTCAATGCTTTGAGGTTTCAGATGTAGTCCATTGAATGGAAAATGTTAATATCAGGACAAATTACTTACAGAAAGAATTGGTTAGGTCTGGTGCTATTAGTAAAATGAGCTGGGTGAGAGAACTCAGGAAGTGCTAAACTACCACTTTGGCTTTAAGTGGTGGTTTGTATTTCCCTGTTAATTTTTTGGTACTGTCTAGATAAAAGTTGAACTGTCAGCAACAGCTATTTGCATTTTTAGAGAATGTTGGCAAATCCCTCTAAGGGATTAAGGGGTTACCTTAAGATTTAATACCTCTTCCACTCTGGTCTAATGGAATAAACCCCATGGATCTTGCATGGCCATAGAAAACCACTTATTTTTCCCCCCTGGAGTAAATACTCATGTATATCTTATTCCTTCCTCTGTGTGTACAGATAAATCAGCATTTAAACTACAGGCAATTTAGAGTTAAATAATATATTTCAAACTCAAATCAATCTTCTTTATTTATATTAACACTAGATTTGGGCATTTTGTTCCAGTAATTTTGCATATTGCTCAAATCAGAAAAATCTTCAAGTGCATTCTACTTATCTTTTGGTTGATTTTTTTTTTCAGTTTTCCAATTTGTGTGCCTCTAATTCCTTTACAGTTTTTAGAAGGACTCAAAACAGGAGTACATATTTATTTGGTATATCCATAAATGGACGGAGGCTTATATTCTGGTTTTATTTATTTTTATTTTATTTTTTTAAAATTATCTCTCTTTATATTTGCTCTTTGGTGGATGCTTGTGTATAATTCCAGTGTCACACTCATTCTGCACACAAGTCACTTTTGTAATCTACACCTTTTATTCTAACATCTACCTTGAGGTTGGATTGTAGCATTCATTCACATTAAATATTTTATTGATATGTTTTATTTATATACTTATAATAATTAACAATAAAAAGATATTTGCATACATATGAACTGCCCTATGTAATGTTCTGTATTGTGATTTTTTTATCTTAAAATTACTACACTGTTGTAATATTATAATGTGCATTAGTGTCAGGTAATGATCACTAGTACATTTACTCTTATATATGAGTCAGTACTTGTCTAATTTTATATACATTCATCTTTCCAGAAAAATTTCAGAAGTTTTTGCTTTGATTTCTTCTTTAACAAAAAGTAAAGAATTGTAAAATTATGACCAGTTATTATTAAAGAGTACCTTGGGAAAAATGATAATTTTCATAATAGTTTTATCCTTTGTAAATATGTTGAATATTTGAGTTTTTAAATTTACTTTTCTTTATTTTTATTTTCTCAAATACTGCATATTCCTTTTGTAAACATACATGCATATGAAATTCAACATTCATGTGACATCAGCATAAAACATACATGGTATTTTATAGTATTTGTCAAACTGCATATAATACATCAACAAAAATTCTAGCTCCTAAAATTTACATTTTATAAAATTTAATAATTATTTCTTCCTCTTTAGCCATACCCCTTGGTTTCAACTCTTGAAGAATGTGGCTGTATTCTCATGTACAGTTGCTGTAATTTTAGTCTCTGTTTCCTGTGTGGGTGTATCATATACATATGATTACAAAACAGTTTCTACAAATGGATAATAAAAGATTAAATTATTATTTTAATTTTTTATTGCATTTAATCCACATATTCATCAATATTATTCAATTCATCTATGTGATGTGATTTTATTCAATGCTACCTAATTTCTAAAGGTTTTGAGTTTTCATGGTTATTGAACACTTAGATTTATCCTTTTTAAAGTGACTCTTCAAGAATTTTTTTTTCTTTTTGCATTCTGTTGTATTTCTTCTTTTATAAGTGTTTGATTATATGTGAGGAAATTAGGGTTTTTTTTTTACCTTGTCAGTTTTGCAGCTTTTAATGTAATCATTTGATGAATAGATTTTTTTGTATTGATATTTTGTAATTCATAAGTTTAAGTCTATAATATTGTATAATTTTGAAAGCATAAAAACTACTTTTTTTTTTCATTTGTGATATTAGGGATTAAACCAAAGTGTCTTAATGCTGAGCATATTCTCAGCTGTGTTTTAAATTTTATTTCTAGATGGGGTTTGGTCAATTTCTTCAGTTGGCCTTAAATTTTGATCTTCATGCCTTAGACTTCAGAATAGTAGATATTTCAGGTGTGCACCACCTTATGAACTCTATCTTTTGTATGTAAACTTTTGAGATTTGTACTTTCTTATATATTTCAGTATGAATTATTAATAACTTATATTCAGCATTTAAGGTGTCAAAATATTTTGTTTTGTTTTATGAGTGAAGGGATAAAATAGCATTTTATTATCACACTCTTTTCCCAATATCCTAGAATGTTTTAAGAGTTTTGTTGTTGGTGTTTTCTGTAGTTCCACCATTTATTTTATTATGAGGTTTACCCTGATTGATTTTACTTCATAACATCAATCATGTGGCATCATGGTATTTTGGTCAACAGTAGACTTTATGTACAACCATGGATCTAGCAAATATCTTAGCCATGTACTAGTCTGTACCATCTATATTCTGTCATTGCACTCAGAGATTTGGAACATTGCAGAAGATTCTTAGGATAAATTTTCCAGAGTATATTTTCATTAAATGAGAAATCTTTATATATGCCTATATTTGCAATAATATACTGTATAATTGATATAATTTTTATTTGTTGAATTTTCAAATTTGCTAGTGGTTTTTTAATTGTATCTGCTTTTTTAAAATTTCTACTGAAGATTGAAACCAGGGGTGCTTAACAATAAAGCCCCATCATCAGTCTTTTTTAATATTTTATTTAGAGACAGAGTACTGCTGAGTTGCTAAGTGCCTCACTAAGTTGCTCAATACAATATATAAGACAATATTATATATAATATTGTCTTAGAATTTATGATCCTTTTTTCTTATCCTTCTCAGTCACTGGAACTATACTTGTCCATCACTAGACTGGGCTCATTTGCTTTTTAGAAGCACCAACATTGATACTGTAACCCTATGTTATGTTTATCTTTAATAGCTTCTAATTTTGCTCTTTTGCTTAAGAGTTTCTTTACTTTTAGTTTTTAAATTTTACTTTTTATTGGGATGGATGATTTGATAATAAATTCTAGTCATTTTATGGCTTACTAATTTTTTGTATGTTTTATTTTCACCTCAGGTATAGATGAATTCCAATTTTTCCAGCTGTATGGATGTCTAAGTGAAACATAATAATATGTATGGATATTGTTAAAGAAATGGAACCACAATTTTACCCAGTTTTTTGACTGCACTGTATATGCCCAAAGGAAATAAAATCAGCATACTACATTGACACAGCCACATTAATGTTTATAGCAGCACAATTCACAATAGCTAAGCTATAAACCCAACCATGCAATGGTGAATGGGTCCATTCAATGATGACAGGATAAAAAACTGTTGCTTATGTAAACAATAAAATATGAATCCACCATAAAGAAGAATGACTTTATGATATTTGCCAGGAAATGGATGAAACTGGAGATTTTATGCTAAGTAAAACAAACCATTTTTTTAAAATGAAAAGTTGAAAGTTATTGCTGATATGTGAAATCTAAAGCTCATAAAGTGGGGAAGGGTAAGAAAAGAAGATCAGTAGATTGTACAATGGTAAACAATAAATAAATAAATAAATAAATAAATAAATAAATAAGACAAGGATAGAAATATAAAAGATATATATCTGTAAGTGAATCCTACCATTGTAGCCACCAACAAGAACAGGATTTTAATTAGGATAAGATATATCCCATGCTTGCATAATACCATAAAAATCAATTTTACTGTCAGGTAGAACTAGAAAGAAGGAATAAAATAAAAAAAATTATATTTGTAGAGCTATTTGTATATTTTATTATAAATATCATACAATATAAATATCGATCAAAGTTTGTGTGTGTGTATATATATATATATATATATATATATATATATAATTTTGTATGTTGAAAAAATGTTAAAATTATAAAAAGGAAAATTCAAACAGTATTGTTGTTGCTATTTTTTATATTAATAACATACCTAAAATGTATAAAATATTTGAACTTAAATAAACTATTAAATATTTCCATTAAGTGGTCTGTCTACCTTGTTACATTTCAAAATTTCTCTTATACCATTGATATTGGAATTACTAGAAATCTCACTACACATTCAGAATAGTCAGCTCTATCAGAGAAATAACAAATAAGATTCTACACATCAGTAAATCTCTGATTAGTGGATGTACAATTAAAATTTGAGGATTCTCTTTCTTAATTACCATGATTTTCTCATTTGAATAATATGTGTAATTTAGATCAAGATATAAAAAATTACAAAATATATATTTTTGTGATAATTCCTGAGTTTTATATTGTGTTTCATAAATGTGGAGTATGTATACTTTTTTGAACTTAATTCACTTTTTATGCAGAAGTAGATAATAGTATCATTGTTTTCCAAAACACTACCTACATGATAGTCTACTAACTCTAATTTCAACTGTAATTACATTATAGACTGTGCAAATATTCCTGTGGTCAATGTGTTATTTATTTACCTATTCTTATTTTAGGAACTGTTAACATTTATGGATATAGCCATTGATTTTACTGAAGAGGAGTGGGAATGCCTTCAGCCTGCTCAGAAAAATTTATATAGGGATGTGATGCTAGAGAACTATAGAAACTTTGCCTTCCTGGGTAAGTTTAATTTTCCTTTAAAATTATTAATTACTAATTATTATTTAATTTACTTCTGTTGCAGAGTATCTTCTGGGAACTTCTCTATAAAAATGAGTTTTAGATTTTTGTTTCAAAGAAAAAGGGCATTTTTAGTACAGATATTTTACTCTCTCTCTCTCTGTCTCTCTCTCTCTCTCTTTCTCTCTCTCTCTGTATATATATATATATATTTTACTCTTTAACCTGTCTCTTTCTTTGTGTGTTAAACATCCTTCACTTTAGATAAGAAGTACCTAGTGTAATTTAGTGATGTAACTAATGTAGACTACACATAGCAGGGGACAAAGTTGTGTCATTCAAATGTCAAGGAGAAAACTAAACTGAAAAATATTGAAAGAGTACTTATCCAGCAGAAGAAATTTTCAGAAGCTTAGGTTTATTTATTTTGATTGTAATCATTGAACACATACTGCCCTATATTTATCACATTTTCAAATCCATTGTTCTCTCTTTTCTTCTTTAGTGATGCCCCAGTTTATTCAGATTAACTATCAAAACTTACCTTTTGTTGTGAGGACCAGCATGATCTGTTTCAAATCTTCTTGTGAGGAAACCTTTAAAAAAGCAAACAGAAGAGAGAGACACACACACAGTAAAAAGTAAAAAAGAAAAAAAAAAAACTAGCCATCCCTTTTAACAGCTGCACATATAATACCCTCAATTTCATAGCTTCTGATACCATGACTACATTATAACCCAGTGTTTCTTTAACCCCAAGTGCTAGCTAACCATGATTAGGTACAGTTAATACAAATATAGAGCCCCTTCTCCCTAATAAAATTACCACAGAAAGTAGATAGTGAACCTGTAAAGTTGTCTTAATGGCTTCAGGGAGACACTGCTGGGCATTACAATTGTGGGACTCAGGGTGCCAGTTACAATCACCCCCAAACTTTCCTGTCTATTCCCAGGCCAGAATACCTAATACCTCCACTCCTTTTTAAGGTCTTTTGAATAAATAATATTCTTATCTCCTTAATGCTGGTGGGGGCAAAAAATACAGCAGGCATAGACAACTGCAAGTTCCAACATCAGTAAACATCCACCTATGAATATTTTTGGCCCAGATGAAATTGAGTAAACATAAAGTTAACCAATCCAACAAGTCCAAAATCCATCATCTTTTTGAACCTTATTAATGATATCTTTAAGATAATCTAAGTCTTTTGAAATAAAATTACTATTATAACTTAAATTGAAGAAACACATGGTATTAAACTTCTGATATACTTTATGATGTAACAATAACAGACAATCAATTTCAGCATAATTGTCAAGGATTGCTTGAAAATGTTGTTTTTGTTCTTCGTTAAGCATATTTACATCCATGGAGGCATGAATAATACTGTTTATGATAGCATAGGTGAGTTTCATAGTAGTTGTATAAGCCGGCAGAGCTATTCCAGGTAAACCCACCAAAGAGAATGTCAAAGCCTTAAATTCTGCCTTAGAGAGAAGCTTCACTGAATCATCACAGGTTTTATCAAGAGGAATAGAACTTTTACGAATAAATTGCACAGGATGGTGACCTATCAAATATTATGTGGATGGTAAGGACACATTCTGCTAAGACAACAATGAATACCATGAGACATTTTTGCAGGTATATCACAATTTTATGCAAGTGATTCAAGATATTGTAATGGGTTCTAGAAGTCCAGGATCTGACAATACTCAATTTCCCAGAGCTGGTGTACAAAAACAGAGCAAAATTGTTATTAAGACCAAAGCATTTACAGAGTTTTGTGTGAGTTTAGCAATCAAAGCAGTAACACAGTTATCTAGATTACATTCTAACCCCATTTTAGCCAACACCTGTTGAGCTGAGGCTGTTAATGGTTTTATATCTCCCCAAGTAACCAAAATTCAAATATCCTGGGGTCCTCTTTTAATGTTTCTCCTCTTTTGAGGAGAATGATTATTCTCTTGTTTGGATGAACTCTTATCTTCCAGGGTTAAATGAAACTTAGAAATCAGTTTGTGAAGTTCCTTGTACATTTATAATTGTTATTTTTCAAGCATGAAGCTAGAGTCCAAACAGGACATGTTGGCATAAGTGTAGCAGTCTATGCTTTTCCCCACATGATCAAAGGCATAGGATCTTGTCAGGCTGGTCAGGTGGAACTTCATATATTACATAATTTTATTGGTAATGGCTGTTTGAGAATAAAATGTCTATTCAATGCAGATGACCAATTTTGAGTATTAACTTTGTGTTGTACATTGAGCACATTAACTGTAAATAAAACAATATTTAATGCATATTAATATAAGAGAGGCTAGATCTTTGTATATTTTTCTATTAAAAGGCAAGTATTAGGATGCAATTTGCTCACTCAACAAAAGCTAGTCCAAAAGAATTATGAGAAATTTCATGATTTAAAACTATATCTCATTGACTAAAAATTGTTCAAAAGGATGAGATGAAAAAGCAGGAGCATTATCCATCTTTAAACAAATAGGGCCTCTAGGAGCAGATCATGCTTGGTTTCTTTCCATGCTCTCTGCTGGAACTGACTTGACATTTTCTTTTTAGATTCAATTCTTTTAGTAACTTTTTTCTTTTGTTTTGTGTTTTGCAATTATGCACTAGAAATCATAAATATTTTGAAGTGAATAAATCATTATACTTCTACTTTGTAATTTTTTTACATTTTTTATTTTTTTATTTTAATTAGTGATTTAATTTCTGGATTTTTTTATTGTGGCATGCTTGGATTCTTTTCACACTATATATATATATATATATATATATATATATATATATATATATATATATATATATATATAGAGAGAGAGAGAGAGAGAGAGAGAGAGTGTGTCTTTGACTATAATATCTACCCTACATAAAACACAGTGTGTGTGTGTATATATATATTATATATATATATATATATATAATATATATATATTTATTTCCCACTTCTCTTTGTATATCCTATAGATTTTTAATTTTTACAGTATTTTACAAGTTGCTTAGACTTGTCTTAAACTTGGTACTGCTTGATAAGCCTCTCCCATATTTGTAGAATTTCAAATTTGCACACTAGTAATGCCCCTCTCATTTTTTCTTAAAGAATTATTCAAATAAACATTGTGCTCATTGATGTTAATATTTTTCAATTTCACTCTCTAAACTTTTTTAAATAGTTATTTAGAGTTCTTTGAGTAATTCATAACTGTTAGTATCCTAATGTTAAATTCTTCATGTTTTATTTTTCTTTTTTTCTCACTTGGATTGAGCCATGCTTCTCTTTGTTTATATTTGCTGTAATATTTTTTATTTGTTCATTAAAGAAGCCATGAGTAGATTATATAGTCAATTTTTAAGAAAAGAGTATAGTAAATTTTAAATAAATAAAAATAGGCAAGAACAATGCTGCATTTTTGTAATATTTGCTAATTGGGAGGCCATGCAAAAGTACTTCAGGATTGAGAGAAGTCACAGAAATTTAGAAACAGCATGGCTCAAACAATTTAAAAAAGACTTGTGTTGTAAGTTCGTGATATAGAATTTTTGGGGTAATCTCAAGCATTGCACATGAAACATTAAAAGTTGGATTCCCTGAAGATCCAGAATTGCCAGTACTAAATAAGTATCCATGAACAATTAAATCATAAAATTGAAGAGACACCTCTGCTTCTGTGTTTTGTGCCAACATTTTTCTCAGTATTAAAGCTAGGGACTCAATGTGTGTGCCCATCAATGTCAAATGTTTAAAAATATGTACTTATGTACTATTATTATTTAGTTATAAAACATTTTGTCTCTTAAAGTGTTATAAGAAATATATGCAGGACTTTGAATTAAGTGAAAGGTTTTAGGCAAATATTAAGTTGTAGGAGCTTTTGATTCACATGTGGAAGTCAGAAATTTAGTGAGCAAAATTTTGCTCACCAGGTACTGTGTTTGGTGTAGGGTTGATATTATAGTCAAAGTCTCCATATTTTTATTTTATTGAGCATAATAAGGTCAAGAGTTTTATTTTACCACTTAGTGAGTGTATTATGTTCTTCATAAATACTAGTAGAAGGAATACAATACCTTGTAAGAAAAAATTGATAATTATATGAAATAATGATTTTGTTAATTCATTCTATTTAATCATTTTACCTTGTATATATAGTATAAAATACCATGATATATTTATAAATAAACAAAGTTGTATTTGTCAATAAAGGAAATTCTCATATCACACGAATGTAAAAATATAAAAATCAATATATTATACTTGATTGTCATGTGTTGAATTCATCCAAATATTATGGCCATAGGCTATGCAAGATTTTTATAGTCTTTTAAAATGTTTTTATAAAAAAATTATAGATATATATGTGTATATTTCTTAGTAAATTATTTGTTCATATTTCTTTTTAAGAGTCCATTGCCTCTTTACCCTTGTTGAATATTTATGGTATTATCACTCAAAATATACTAGATATTTTCAAGTCTCTACGTCATGGAAGACATATTTTGGACACTCTTTGTAAAAGCCAGAAATGTTTGTATAAGTTTTACATTTCTTTTATTCTACTGACAGTGAGGTAGATGGTAGATATTTCCTAAATACACAATACTATCTTATGAAGGACAAAAGGCTATTAATAATAGTTTTATACACTTAATTATATTACTCTTTTTAATGATGTTCTCCTCTTGGATACTGTGGTCTCTACAAAAAAATTGGATAATATTCTCAAGGTAATTTTTCTGTACATTTTTATTGAACTAATATATTTTTTGGATTTATGGTGACTTTGGATTTACTAATCTGCTAACTCCTGATGTATTTATTTTACCTTAATTTCATGTTATGTATGCAAAATATATTTATCCCAGTCTAATAGGTATTTTTTTAAATTTTTTTTACTTCAGTCATGACTCCTAATTATACCCAAAAATATTCAGCAGAAAAGGGCCTAAAACATATTCATGAAGTGATAAGTGCAAAATATGGAAGTTGTGATCCTAACTATTTACCACAAAAGAAAATATGGAAAACTACAAGTGAGAGTGAACACAAGATATCATATAAAAAATCAGGCCTTGTTCACCACCAGAGAATATATACTGAAGAGAAGCCCTACAAATATAAAGAATGTTACAAAGCTTTTAGTAAACAAAAAGGTCTTATTTACCACAGAGGAAGCCACAATGGAGAGAAGCCCTACAAATGTAAAGAATGTGCCAAAGCTTTTGGTAGAAAATCACACCTTATTTGCCACATCAGAACTCACACTGGAGAGAAGCCCTACAAATGTACAGAATGTGCCAAAGATTTTGGTAGAAAATCAGACCTTATTCGCCACAGAAGAACTCACACTGGAGAGAAGCCCTACAAATGTAAAGATTGTGGCAAAGCTTTTGGTCAAAAATCAGACCTTATTTACCACAACAGCACTCACACTGGAGAGAAGCCCTACAAATGTAAAGAATGTGCCACAGCTTTTGGTAAAAAATCAGTCCTTATTTGCCACAGCAAAACTCACACTGGAGAGAAGACCTACAAATGTAAAGATTGTGGCAAAGCCTTTGGTCAAAAATCAGACCTTATTTGCCACAGGAGAACTCACACTGGAGAGAAGCCCTACACATGTACAGAATGTGGCAAAGCTTTTGGTCAAAAATCACATCTTATTTGCCACAGAAGAACTCACACTGGAGAGAAGCCCTACAAATGTAAAGATCGTGGCAAAGCCTTTGGTCGAAAATCATATCTTATTTGCCACAGCAGAACTCACACTGGAGAGAAGCCCTACAAATGTACAGAATGTGGCAAAGCTTTTGGTTATAAATCACACCTTATTCGCCACAGCAGAACTCACACTGGAGAGAGGCCCTACAAATGTAAAGATTGTGGCAAAGCTTTTGGTCGAAAATCAGACCTTTTTTGCCACAGAAGAACTCACACTGGAGAGAAGCCCTACAAATGTACAGAATGTGGCAAAGCTTTTGGTCACAAATCATACCTTATTTGTCACAGCAAAACTCACAGTGGAGAGAAGCCCTGCAAATGTACAGAATGTGGCAAAGCTTTTGGTGACAAATCAAACCTTATTCGCCATAGCAGAACTCACAGTGGAGAGAAGCCTTACAAATGTAAAGAATGTGCCAAAGCTTTTGGTCAAAAAATACACCTTATTCACCACAGCAGAACTCACTGGAGAGAAGCCCTGCAAATGTAAAGAATGTGGCAAAGCTTTTACTCAAAAAACAGGCTTTATTTGCCACAGCAGAACTCACACTAGAGAGAAGCCTTACAAATGTAAAGAATGTGTCAAAGCGTTCAGTCAAAAATGATACCTTATTTGCCACAACAGAACTCACACTGGAGAGAAGCCTCACAAATGCAAAGTGTGTGACAATGTTTTTACTCAAATATTACACCTTATTTGCCACAGAAGCATTTACACTGGAGAGAAGCCTTACAAATATAAGGAATGTGGCAAAGCTTTTAGCAATAAAACAGGCCTTATTCACCACAACAGAACTCACAGTGGAGAATAGCCCTACAAATGTGAATAATGTGGAAAAGCTTTTAATAAATATAAAACTTTATTCACCACAGCAGAAGACATTCTGGTGAATGTGAAATGTGGATAAAGTGATAATACCTTTAAAGAAAGACTAAACCTTGGGGCTGGGGTTGTGGTTCAGTGGTAGAGTGCTAGCCTTGCATGTGTGAAATCCTGGGTTTGATTCTCAGCACCACATAAAAATAAATAAGTGAAATGAAGGTATTGTGTTCAACTACAACTAAAAAATAAACATTAAAAAAAAAGAAAGACTAAACCTTATTAACAACCGAATTTATACAGAAAAGAACCCCTACAAATTGAAAGAATGCAGCAAAGCTTTTAATAAGAAATTAATTCTTTTCACCACTAGGCTACTTATTCTGGAAAAAAGACATCTAAATGTACAGAATGTAGAAACATTTTAAATTATATCATATATTACTAGACAACAGAGAAAACACACTGTAGAGAAGCTCTACAAATGAGACCATTGTACCATTACTCTAAGAAAGGGACAACATTTAATCATCAACACAATAATCATAGTGCAGAGAAAATTTTGAAATGTGAAAATTGACAATGTGACAATGCCTCCAAAATTTATTCACTAATACTCAGCACCTGTGGATACATACTGGTTAGAGAAAATACAAATGAAAAAAAAATTGTAGCCACATGTTTCTTAAACACTGCTTATTTTTGGAGAATTCATTGTGCCCAGAAACTCTATAATTGTTTTTCTAAATCAAAAATTACTATTTTCACTGTTTAATACTGAGAAAAGAATTATATGAAATCTATTTTTGATGTTTAACACTGAAGTGTAATATTTTAAACTTTATTTATTTTTTTTTTTTGTATTTCAGTTTAAGTTTAGGTATTTGTATGCACTTAGCCATATTCCTAAGCCTACTCTCCACTTTTTCAAATTTTTAGACTGTCTTGCTAAGTTGCTTGAAACCACACTAAGATGCTGAGGCTGAATTTAAATTTCTGAAATTTCTCAGCTTCCCAATTTGCTTGGATTACAAGCATGGACCATCATGCCAGGTTTACTGTGCATTTTTTTTTTACCTAAATTTACCTTATGTATGCAAAGTCTTTATAACTGAATATTTGTTTATATGTTAACCCTCATGTATTGCATTCTGTTGTTAAATGACAGACATCATAGTGTTCCACTTAAGTAACTGTTCTATGTAACAGTAAAACATACTGTTGAGTGAATAATACTCTAGCATCTGTTAATACTTTTACACATTTTAGTGAACCTCAATGTGAACTAGAATTTGCATAAGTCAGATCATTACTTTTTTCTGTTTGTATTTATGGTGAAATTAAGAGTTTTAAGAAGGATATAGATATAGGAAAATAAGCCCCAGATTTTTATATCATGATTTATAAATGTTAAAATTTTTACTTTTTAACATTTTAACATTTCCTAGTGATTTTAATAGACTGAATTTCCACAAACTTAAAGGTAACACTTACAGGAGAGAAGAGTTTTATGTTTCTTGTGTGCATAATGGCTTTCTAGACTTCATCCTCATTGGAAACATTTCATTTTTCTGTGAATGAGGTCAATGATCAGTATTTTCATGTACGTTAGTAAATTCTGACATCCTTGGTATTCTATAGGTAGTGTTATTTCAGGGCAGGAATTAGAGAAATGGATGTGGAGTTAAGGTTGAGTGAGGTCTTATACTTATGACAAAATAATCAATGAGCTATGGTTTATAGTCTCATTTTCTGAGGACCAAGTAGTAAGAGGTGAACTGAGAAGGTTGTATGTAAAGATTAATTTTCTTATCATAAGATGTTGGCTTTTCAGGTACAATAGGGTAAGAGCTTCTTATACACAGAATCTATACAAAAATCATATTGAATATCATTTACAATTTTATTAACATTACGTATAATTCATGAAGAATTGAGTATACAGCAACATATGCCTAAGAACAAGGTCTGGGGACATTGTACACTCTCCAATATAGACATATTTAAACCAATTTAATTATACATGAAACTACACTAAATGAGAAGAAAAATCTATTGTATCAACACACAATAATATAGAAATAAAAAATTGTAAAGACTTAAGTAAGAGACCAATAGTGTTGAAGTGTGGTTTCCAAATGCTAGAGGGAAAATGGACATATAATCAGTTAAAGGTAATTGAAGAAAGATAAGTTACCCACTTTGAGCTACAACAGCATTTGAAAGAAAAAAAGTGTCACAAAGTAAGCAAAGATTATTCACTTCCATTTGTATGCTTTGCAATATTTTCCAAAATTTTCCTGCATATTTTATTGCAGTCAAATTGGGAAATAATCCAGAAAGTTAAAAAAGACAAGTATTGCTTCTCTGGTTTTAAAAGCAAGAAAAGAAATAGAGAGAGCTTTATTGAGCTACAAAAATTTACTATTTAGAGTTAAAAAAAGAACTGAGATTACCAGAGTCTAAGTATAATGTTTCAGCCATCCCTGGCTGCACAGGGCATTTTTGCTTAACAAAGAATTTGATCACATATATAGGCTTAGAGAACATTGCTGTTTTTAGTCAGTCTTTTTCATTAATAACAATGATGTACCTTTCAACAGTTAGCAGCCAAAAAATACACAATTTCAGGAATCTTCTGTTTCATCCTCCATATATTCTGCCACAATATTCACGAGGACAAGATAATATAAACCTTCTGGCAGTCCCATCAAGCATTCACTTCTATTAATTTTAAGGCCAAACATATACTGCATAGAAAAGTATGATACATGGAACAACATAATTTTACTTAGTAAAAATTTTTTTTTCATGAAAATTATATCCCAATTCCTTTGTCTTGAGATTACATTAGATAAGTATGAGGTAATTATACTGTGTATTATGACCTTAGGCTATGAGCCTTAAAATTACCTTAAAAAACAAAAGAATATTAATGTTTATTTTTAAATATAGTTTTTATATTTCAAATATTCAAATCCCACAGCAATCAATTATACAAAAACATGAGAAAAACAACTGCAGTTTGATGTCTCATCATGACATTTCAATACCTGCTGTATATTGCCTGTGGCTTTCACTTTTAATTTAAACAAATAATAATATTTCCATAGAATTTGGGTGAAGTGGAGGACAAAATCTCCTGCATTGCTTTCCTGGGAAAGCCATCATACTTGAAACAACAGAACCCCAAACCAAAATATGTTTACATTCTAATTATATCAGTTCTTAACTCATCTAGCATAAACGAATCCACTTTCTTCTGTTTGAATATCTTTTATTTAGAGAGAGAGAGAGAGTTTTAATGTTTATTTTTTGGTTATCGATGGACACAACATCTTTGTTTGTGGTGATGAGGATCGAACCCAGGCCGCACACATGCCAGGCGAGCGCGATACCACTTGAGCCACATTCCCAGCCCCCTGGTTGAATATCTTGAGCTCAAAGATATGGAACCTGGGAGCTAAAAGAAGTATGACATAAATAACGAGTTCTTTTTTTGCATAAGGCAAATCGCACTTTTTGTATTTGATTTTTCTGCCTGTGAAGATCTACGTTTCTCTTCCTACAATGGTATTATGATTGATGGTGACTTGTGTGATTACAGGAGGCTTAAAATGCAACTGCATGTGTTTGAGTCATTTCACTGGTAAAAAATACTATAATTTGTACTCTAATAGAAGACTCAAAATGGTGCTATAAAAACATATTTTTTAATTTGCCTCTTTATTCATGGTTTTATAATGGTTTTGATGTAGACAATTCAGACCATTTCTGATTAATGGGTGTCATCAAGATGTAAATTCCCTCTATAATCATTAGCAATGAGACAATTCTTCCCATTAAAAATAAAAATATTCTCATAGAGTCTTTGCTATATACAAAGAAACCACTCTTGCTTTTGTTTTACTAAACAAAATAAATTCCACATATTTGAGTCCAAAAGTAAATGGCAAAACATTAACTTAAGGACCATGAGGAATATAAGAAATACAAGATATCACCTTTGAAATATAAAAACAAATAAGAACCAGAAATGCTAAGCCATTACCATCTAAACTATACCAGGGCTTTTAAAATGTAATCTTAGATATTCTACTCACTCTCATAGTAAGATGCCTTAGACTCAAAGATATTTATTCACTCACTAAAGGTCACTCAGTGAATGCATAACAGTTCTTATTCTAAAGCTTTTACAGGATTTTTTGATAATTCATTGCAAAGTCTCACCTCTCTTCTTTAGAAATAAGACAGAGGTTGTTTTTGTCTGTTTTAATTTGTTATAGAAAAATACCAGAAACAGGCGAATGTATAAAAAGAGATATAAATGCAAAAAAAAATTTTCTGAGAGGCTGGGGTTGTGGCTCAGTGGTAGAGTGCTCACCTGTCACATGCAAGAAGCTGGGTTCAATTCTCAGCACCACATGAAAATGAATAAATAAATAAAATAAAGATATTGTGTCCAACTACAACTTATAAATAAATAAAAATATTTTTGAGTACATAGTTCTGAAGATTTAAGTGCACTGTACCAGAATCACTTCAGCTTCTGTGACAGCTCCTTCACCTGCATTACACATGAGGTGGCATTATGGTGAGGGAGGGTTCATTTAAGAGGTAGAGAGAACATAATGAGACAGAAAGTCAGAGAAATTCAGAAAAAAGACTTGCTCTTTTGTAACAACTGGCTTTAATAAGAACTATGTTGTGCCCCATGAAAGTTACATTAATCCTCTCCAAGAACATCTCTCCCAATGATCTAACCACAATTTAGTAGATCTCATTTCTTAAACATTCCACTATTTTTCAACTCTCTCCCTTTGAAACTAAGTTCCAAACACATGAGCATTTGGGGGACATACTCAAATTATAATGAAAGTAATATGAGAGAGACAATGGAAAAATGTCATTTCTTAGTAGTTCTAAAGATTCTAGATACTACAATAAAATGCTTTAGAGTATAGAAATTACTTTAGTTTGATATTTTATTTTAAAAACAATAAGAAATTTAATTAAATTACTTTTTGAAGAATGAATGAATTTGAATGTGACAAGACTAATGGGCTAGGTATATTAAAATAATGGAAAAGTCTGTGCAAAAACTCAATGAATGTTTAGTAAACAATGCCTATGTGTGGTGAGCCGTTTCTGCAGATTATGGTCGCCATTGCAAGATGGCGCTGGCTCCACTGTGGTCTGTAACAAACAACTCCTTGTTTGGGAGAGTTGGTGCATGGTTTCTCAGCACCCTGTGAGAAAGTTCCACGTGGCAGCTTCGCATTGGGGCTTGGGATGCTTTATTAAGGCTGGGAGGGGCATCCGACGAGAGAGGAATTAGAAGAAATATCAAGGGCCTGAATAAACTGCTGAAAGAAGATTCCTGAGTTGCGTCTTCCTTGCGGGCAAGGGGTCGCGACAAGTGGTGCTGAAAACCCGGGAACCAGAACTTTCAGCAGTCAGGGGTGGTGCACCAATTAGTCCCAGGTAAGTGGGACCTGCAGGTAAAGCGGAGATCAGTCCCAGATTAATTGGGACCCGCTATCAAAGCGGAGATCAGTCCCAGATTAATTGGGACCCGCGGTTAAAGCGGAGATTAGTCCTAGGTAATTGGGACCTGCCATTAAGGCGGCAGCTCCTCTGTAAAGCCAGAGAGAGCACTAAATCTTATTGCAGCTGCACTGTGTACTTTCGCTCTTACTTTCACTTTTGTTTTTTGTGTGTCTTTTGTTGTGTCATGGGTGCCATATCTTCAAGTCCGCTTCTCCTGGCCCTAGATAACCTGTTACGTTCCAAGGGCCTAAAAGTGAAACGTAGTACTTTACAGAGATTTTTACAGAAGACAGATATTGCTGCATCGTGGTTTCTGTTCTCGGGCAGCTTTATTCTACCTAGCTGGGATAGGTTAGGCACAGATCTTGACTTTGCTTCTGAGCAGGGCATATTAGAGGGTGGGGTGATACCCCTTTGGAAGATGATCCGTAGTTGCCTCGCAGATGGCAGATGTCAGGAAGCACTTACTAAAGGACAAGAAGTTTTAGAGCAATTACATGAAGAAAGATCAGAAATGGCAGGCAGTGAGGTATTTCAGGAGGGTGGGAGTGTGCGAAGCGAGAAACAGGGGAGGAAACAATTATCTCCGGCAGGCAGTGACGTATTTCAGGAGGATGGCAGTGTGCGGAGCGAGAAACAGGAGAGGAGGCGATTGTCTCTGGCACGGAGTGAAATATTTCAGGAGGAAGGGAATGTGCAGAGCGAGAAACGGGGGAGGAAACACTTGTATCCAGATCTCAGTACACTGCGCACACTCCCATGCAAAAGTGGGTCAGAAGAGGAGGAGGATGAGAAGGAGGAGCTCGGGAGACTGTCTCGGCAGCTAGGGAGTTTAACTATGGGAGAAGGGAACAAAAATAAACAGGAGCTCAGAAGAAAAAAAAAAAATGATCCTCCGGACCCGCCGCCGTACGGTGGGGGTGTTTCGAGGAGAGCTTTCCATGCCCAAACAGAGGGGGCTGTTAACATTTTTACTGATGGTTCCAAGTCTGGAATGGGAGCTTATGTAATTAATGACTCTCCCCCTATCCAGCATCAATTTGCTCCTGGAAATCCACTATGGGTAGAACTACAAATTGTTATTGAAGTTTTTAAACAGTGTTCTTTTCCTTTTAATCTTATTTCAGACTCCAGCTATGTGGTACAAGCGCTAAAAGTCCTGGAGGCCGTGGGAACTATTAGTGATGCCCATAATGTGTCTGTTTACTTTACTCAGCTTCAACAGCTTATCTCTAACTGCACTGCTTCTTTTTATCCAATGCACATCAGGGCTCACACCTCTCTTCCTGGTCCGTTATCCCAAGGTAATGCCTGTGCGGACTTAGCCACTAGAGGTCAATTGATATGCTTGGCTTCCTCCTTAGAGAGGGCTAAGTTGTTTCACCAAAACTTCCATGTTAATGCATTAACGCTGTGCAGGCATTTTTCCATCTCAAGAGCGGATGCTCGGCAGATAGTATTGCAATGTCCCCATTGTGTCACATTTCTTCATCCCCCTAATTATGGAATAAACCCACGGGGATTAAAGCCATTGGTTGTTTGGCAAATGGATGTGACACATATACCTGACTTTGGTAACCTTAAGTATGTGCATGTTTCCGTTGATACGTGCTCTGGAATTATCCATGCTTCTGCTTTATCGGGAGAAAAGGCACGTAATGTCATTACTCACTGTTTAGAGGCATGGGCAGCATGGGGTGCACCTGCATCCCTTAAGACTGATAATGGACCTGCTTATACTGGCAGACAATTTACAGCTTTTTGTTCTACTATGGGAGTGCAACTTACTCATGGTTTGCCTTATAATCCTCAAGGACAAGGCATTGTTGAGCGTGCTCATCGCACCTTAAAGGAAACTTTACAAAAACAAAAAGGGGGAATAGGAGCTGAACACACTCCTAAAGAACGCCTGTCCTTAGCGCTCTTTACCATTAATTTTTTGAATTTGGATATTCATGGTCGCTCTGCGGCCGATAGACATGTGTCCCCTCAGCCCTCTGTGATTGGCTATGTTAAGTGGAAGGATGTTCTCACGGGCCAATGGAACGGCCCTGACCCCGTGCTGACATGGGCAGGAGGATCTGTATGTGTTTTTCCCCAGGATCGTACGGAACCATTGTGGGTCCCTGAACACTTGACAAGAAGAGTCTCCACATCAGCTGACCAGCAACAAGAGATACCACAACAATCCTGTGATGAGGATCTTCATTCTGCTAAGTGCTCTGGCTCTGGTGCTGGTGCCGATGGCACAGGCGACACCAATGCGGTGGTGGGCAGTGGCACGGGCATGGCCAATGCCGATGCCGGTTCATGGTAATTCTAGTGTCCTCCCCATTCTTTTTTCTACCTCATGTGAGATGTCTACTCCCTGTGCCTCTCCTAGAGGGGACATGGAGAGAATTTTTAATCAATCTCAAGTTAATCTCACAGGAGTTTTTTGTTTCAGCCTTAGAAACGCTAATTGCATTAGCCTTAAGACCAAAAATTTGACTAACTGGGAGGAGCCATTGCGGTCCAATCAGGTCTCAGGAAGCATTATTAGTGCTGTATTGAGCAAGGTAGCTTCGGGGAAGCAATCAGGCTCAGAGACCCCTGCAAACAGCAGCTCTGCTCTTAACATAACTACCTTGGCTATTAACTCCGAGGTACTAATCCCAGTGCCTCCTTCTTCTAGTAATATTTATAATGCCACTCATTTCAAGGCCTCTCCTTACTGTTCCCCTAATCTTGATTTCCCCCCAATATTTACGCCTTGTCAGGATCATTCTTGGGAGAAACATCAAGTTGCTAAAGGTTTCTCCCTTTCCCGCTCTCTTAATAGGTATGTTTATAACTTTAACAATAGTGCCAGCTCCTCTACAGGAGTAAGTTGGTCCTGGTTTCAATGGCTGATTTCCAATGAAAAGGGGGCTTCAGCCGATATTTCTGCACTGGCTCAGTTGGTAGGAGCCAAAAGTTGGCTGGCTAATATTTCTGGTACTGTTAGGGAAAGTGAACAAGGTAATAGACTTACATCTGTTTCATTCAACTCTCTGTTGTATAATGCCACATTGCCTCCTGCAATGGTCTGTGTCCAATCCCCCTTCTTATTCCTTTTGGCTAAGGCCACCTCATCGGGGATGCTGGATTGTTCTCATACTACCTGTCTCTTATCTGAGTGTTGGAATGGTTCCTGGACTGTAGTAGTGTTTATGAAAATTCCAACTTTTGTCCCAATCCCGGTCACTGCGGATCCTGATAAATTCCCTATTGTTGAGCTACTTAGAGTCCGCAGAGATTTTGGAATCACAGCGGCTATAGTGACAGCCGTGGCGATATCTGCTGCTGCAGCGGTTACGGCCGGAATGGCTATGGCCAATCAAGTACAAACTGCTGCCACCATTAATCAAGTTGTCCAACAAACTTCCACCATACTTGAATCCCAAAATACAATTAATCAACATATTTTGTCAGGGATTTTAGCTGCCAACCAAAGAATAGATTTACTCCAAGCTCAGGTAGAAGAATCGGCTGACTTAGTGCTTTTGGGTTGTGTTGACCAACGTGCACATTTATGCATAACCTCTGTCAGATTTAATGATTCCAGGAATGCTTCCCGCATCATTGGCAAATATTTGGCTGGAAATTGGTCCATGGAAGCGGAAGACATGATCCAGTCTCAACTAACCCAGATAGCTGTCTTGAATAACACCCGTGTTGATCCCGTGACTTTGGGTCTATTCACCGATTGGATATCTTCTGCTTTTTTCCTTTTTTAAAGAGTGGGTGGGGGTAGGCATTTTTGGTGCAATGTGTTGCTTCGGTATGTTTCTCTGTTTGTGGTTTCTCTGTCGCCTCAAGGCCCGCAATGCTCACGATAAGGCTATGATCATCCAAGCTCTTGCAGCTTTAGAAAATGGCAATTCACCTCAAGTCTGGCTTGTGCATCTTAAACAGTAAATCTTTGACATGGTCGTTGCACCCCAAGTTATTATAACATTGCACTGGGATCGGCATGTCTTTCCTCGTTATTCTCTTAGTGTTGGAAAGCCCTTGCACTCTGCCGGTCTTGCTGCCATTGCACGCAGGTGGGTTTCCACACTAATGATTCTCTATCGCCTTAAAGTCCGTGCCTTTCTTTCAGGGTGCTGTCAACTCGTTTGTCGTTGTGTGCAGCCACAGTTCAGCCTTAGCTGTCCCCCTTCGTCCACCTTCGTCACGATACAGGATGCGAGGCAAGGCACTGCACTTGAGTGATCCTTGAAGTGGACCTCAAGGAGAGCATGTCCTATTGCATGCGGGTTTGATGTCCACGCCCCGCCCCACGAAAAAAGGCGTCGGCTGATATGGCTTCAGATCTGGGGAAGGGCCCTCCTTAGGACTGAGCCATACTATGCAGCCACTTCTGCACAGTGGGATAGGACCTCTACTCTCGCCTGTATTGTTTTCAGAAAACAGAAGGGGGGAACTGTGGTGAGCCGTTTCTGAAGATTATGGTCGCCATTGCAAGATGGCGCTGGCTCCACTGTGGTCTGTAACAAACAACTCCTTGTTTGGGAGAGTTGGTGCATGGTTTCTCAGCACCCTGTGAGAAAGTTCCACGTGGCAGCTTCGCATTGGGGCTTGGGATGCTTTATTAAGGCTGGGAGGGGCATCCGACGAGAGAGGAATTAGAAGAAATATCAAGGGCCTGAATAAACTGCTGAAAGAAGATTCCTGAATTGCGTCTTCCTTGCGGGCAAGGGGTCGCGACACCTATGTATAAAAAGAGAATGCTGGGCTTTCTGATTATGCTATATCAAGCCAAATGTTTACTGCCTAAAATCTGGTGGCCCTCAAAACCAGAGCAAATATTCCTATAAAAGATGTAGTGGACATCAGTCTCAAGAGCTTCATACTTAAAATATCTGCTTCCAAAGACTGCATGATTCATAATAATTCTCATGAGTATTATTCTTCTTTCAATTTAAATTTTTAGCTTTCTATATAGTTAACACACCATCTCATGGCCAGATCAATATTTTCTTGAACTTCTTCATATATTAATCTATACACTATCTCAGATATGTTTGTTTCTATTTTGTGAGTGATCCCTCCTAGTGAATTCTGAGATGTGTGAGAGGTTGAACAATCATAGAAGTCTGCTTATTAAAAATAAGCCACGTTGTAGGTTGGAAGTAAAAGGAGAAAAGAAGCAAAAGTCCTCATCTAAACTTGTATGTGCTGATACTACACAAGGTTATTCCAGTGATATCTGGTTTGGGGTAGGGAAGCAACTTTTCTTATACATTATGAGACAGAGTTCATCAAATATGGTTGTTACAGACTTTTGGAGAACACCTTAAATTTTCTTAGTAATTTCTACATTGAAAAACTACTATTACTTTAAACAAAACTATCCATTGCAATAAATCTGAAATAGTTCTTTAATATTGCAAAACAGAAAATTGATGGCATTATTCACCAAATGCTAATATTTTCCAATAAGACCTCACACCACAATATATATATATATATATATATATATATATATATATATATATATATATATATATATATATATCTTATATAGTTTAACACCTATAGGGGTTCTTAACACAATGGATAGATAATTAAAGAGTGAAATGAGACTCAGAAACAACTAATTATAGTAAAAATTATTATTAGCATATTTCAAATACTAGTGCACCCTTTTGCTTTTTTTCCCAAAAGTTAGTTTTTGTAACCTTTGGTATGATATTTTACTTTATTTAAATTACATAATAAGTAGTATTTTTTTCATATGTACTCTCTGATGCATCTCAAATATTTTTGCATACCCCAAGACCTTAGCAGATTTCTATACACATTATTCACTAGAGAAACTGTAGTTACTTCAGAAATCTATATTGCTCTTTTCAAATGAGGTCTTGCAGTTTTTTTAAAAAAATCTGAGATGATTATAATAAACTTATTTCTAATTAGCATATAGTAAGTAGCTAATAAATATTTGTGAAAAGGATGAAGAAATAATAAGAGCATTTATATAATCTGTACAATATGTTATGAGGTATTTCATGATTTTAGCTACAACTTATTGAATATTATAACAATCTTACTATGTGAGTAAGATGTGGGTATGATGAACCAATAATAAATAAAAACTTCATGCTGCATTGTTAGTAATTCACCAAACAATTTTTTCAAAACACACACTCTGAAGTGTGGTTTTTGACAACAATTATATTATCAATGAATGAAGCTCAGTAAATGAATAATTGGAACTACATACTTGCTTAGGGTGCCTATCATTCATTGTTAAAAATCCCTTAGGTATATAAAATTTTAATACTGTATGTACCATTGTGATATAATGCAATTTTGGTAAAATGTACATGAATAATGCTGAAGTCTTTCATTGAGTCTTATATCAGTTTATGAAATAAACTTACTATATATGATTTCCTCAATTATAAGTGTCTTACATTTTAAGAAACTGTACAGACAATGCAAATTAAAGTTAACATACTAATATGAAGAGCAGAAGCACCACAGGAAATATGAAAACAAAGAATTGGGAGATTCCTCCATTATAGATGTAGTTTTCTCAACATCTTTTCAATGTACCTAACCCACCATTGATACCAAAATTAATGACCACATTCTTCTCATGCTGATAGTGCATGATGCTATTATATAAAATGAAAACAAACAAATGTGTCAGAGATACATTTTACAACACTAGTTGAAAACACAATTGATTGATCAGTATCTCCCTGCGTTTTACCCCAGCAAATAACTTCTCAGAGTGTAAGATAAATGGGTAAAAATTTAAGCAATCAAGCAAAATTTATGTTAAGGAATAACAACTATTTTTTTCATAAAGAAAATGTTAATGTCTTTTTGAAACAACATGTCAATAAACTGTGCCCTATCACATAAAGGAAAGCAAAAATTCTGGTAAATTTCTTCATTTTATTCTTTGAATATGCCAAGTATTATTTGGCAAACTTCTACATATATTGTTTTAATTTCACAGGTGTAAATTGTATCTGGTTTTCTCTAAATTGCTGCTTATTTAATATAAATTTGTTCAGAAATTATTTCTGCATGTGCTGATAGTGAAATATAGTGAGAAATGGAAATCATTTAAAGCTCTATAAATTGCAATCCCAGAATGGTGGGAGGAAATTGTATATAATCATGAAAAACATATTGACTACTATTTGTTCCAAATATTTATTTCCCTTAGTATCCACTTTTCATATAAACTAGTGCTTTTAAATGAAGCTGACTATTAAATATCATATAAAAGGCCATCAGAGTAATCAGAAGAAGAAATTTAAAAGAGAAACAATCAAATCATAAACATCTGTTTGAAACAAGAACTGGCCAACTGTTGGATCTTAGCTTTTGACTTTACTAAATTTTCTCCTATTTTTTTTTGATTATGACTAAGAGGAAGGTACTTCTCTTAAAACCATGACCAGAACAATTTATAGCAATTTGTTTTTATAAAACATGGATAAAATTGGCTTGCTAACTCAGGATAGAATCTAATGGGTAAATCTTGTTATGGTAAGAAAAAAAAAGTACAACTACTTAACATGAATATTGACCTTTTCAAGAAAAGAATATTAGGGTCAAAACCAATTTGGTAAGATAGTATTGAATATTTTATATCAAAGAAAAGGCAAAATATTTAAAATAGTTTTGATTATTAGATGTATGTAAAAAAATTAGTGTCCAGGACTGATGTGGTGGTACATACCTGTAATCTCAAATATCATAGAGGCGGAGGCAGAAGGATCACAACTTCAAGGCCAGCCTTGGAAACTAAGTGAGACCAGGTCTCAAAATATCAAAGAATTTTGTATATATATATATATATATGAGTGATAGAGCAACCTGAGTTCAATCCCCAGTGCCATATAAAACAGTAGTTTCCAAAATTTACACCCAGATCAGCAGTCTACACTCTATCTGCCACTATGTAAAGTTTTAAAAGGTAACTTTCTTCTATCCCATTAAATTTTACAAAAAGTGCACATTTTACTGTATTTCATATACAGAACTTGGCTTTCCATTATTTGTGTTTAGTGCATTTTTACTTTCTTTTTTCATCATCTTTCTTTTTCCTGTATTTTCTAATATTCAAATTTTTTTGTGATGAGAAAATAGATCACTAGAATCTTCTAACTTTTGCTACATTCAATCACTTGACTAGTCAATAGCTAATATTTCTATTAAGCCATCATTTTAAAGGTAGGACTGAGGTATACTAACAAAACTATTTTCAAGGTCTACTGCAGAATTAGCGTAACTTTCTTGAGCTCTGCAGTTAGAGCCACTGTTTCTGTCCACAAACTCTGCTCCCTTTTTTTTTTTTTGTTAAATTTTTCTTCTATATTGAGTAACTCTCTTTGAAATGAAGTATGGAAAATTGCTTTTTAGATTTTTATTATTTATGAAAATCTATTTTTATTTATGATTTATGAACAATCTGCTTTATTTTAGAATACCAGGTTGAATACTATTTTTCCTTTAAATCGTGAGGTTATTATGTATTTATCATCTATAATCCATCATTAAGGATAAATACTTGGGTTTTATTCTTGCTTTTTTTGAAGCTGACCATGGTTTTCCATTTTAGGATATTTTCTTTGTTTTAAACATATCTACTTGAGAAAATCTGGACATATATTTAGCATATTTAAATTTTATTTTCTTGATTATAGCATTCAATCAAAATCGAATATTTCCAGACCTAATTTTCTTTTAAGTATATACGTGTAGGAAAATGGATAAAATATGGAAAATAATATATCTGTTTTTCAGACACCAAAAACAGGCATAGCAGGTGAATGAAACCACATGCAATAAGTACAGACTGGTTAGGCGAACTATAACTTTATTTTAAAAATGGTTCTTAATAAGTGCAGTTTGACAAAATGCTGTTAAAACTAATGGGTAAAGGGGAAGTACAAATAATCAAAGTATACCACTGTAAAAAAAACTTGAGGTCTGGCACCTGAGAGCAGACTGTAGGGAAAACTTCATGTTATGGTAGGAAAGAATCCCCCACTTTCCCTTCACCCTCTCACCCACTTAACCTCACCAGAAACCACCAAGATGCCCAGAATAAAAGGTTTCAAGTTCAATAGTCACACTCTTTTCAACTACAAAAAGCAGTTTCAATTCAACTGAACAAAGAAGCTAATGTGCAAATTTAAGGGGTTCTGAGACTTCATATAAAATGTTAGGTTAAAGATAATTCTGTTTTTTTTTTTTTTTTTTTTGTGTGTGTGTGTGTGTGTTTGTTTTGTTCCAAGGATGTGGCTATTCCTTGGTCACCTGAACTCAGAAAAGAAACTGTTATTTTGTGACCCACATTGAAAACAGACAAATGTTAAAAAATTTTTAAAAAGCCTAATTACCAAAACAAAAATGTTGCTACTTTCTCCCTCTACATTTTGCTTTTTAAAATATCTTTTTTTAAAAAAAATATTCATTTTTAGTTTTAGGTGGACACAGTAACTTTATTTTATTTTTTTATTTTTACATGGTGCTGAAAATTGAACCCAGTGCTTCATGCATGCTAGGCAAGCACACTACTACTTGAGCCATATCCCCAGCCCTAAAGTATCTTTTTTAAGTTTTGACATTTATTTTTAGTCCTGAGAAGTAGACAGCAAAACAGCTTCTGGAAGAAATTACAACAAACTGCATGAGAGTCTGGTAAGCTGAGAGGCTGAAGCAGGGCTGAGAGGAGCAGATCGGAAGTCTGACTAAGGAGCAGACTTCCCTTAGTCACTGGAGGCCAATTATAACTAAAAAGAGACAAAAATCAATAAGTGTAAACTAGGAAATGACACAAATTATCAAGTTAGTATCAGTTATAAAAACTTCATATAATCAAGAAAATAGAGAAATCATCAACAGGATTAGAAAAATAATAGATGTAAATTTGATTTTTAGAAGTTTATTAGTGGTACATAAAAAATAAACATGAATTTTATATTTTGATTTTAAATGTAAGGCAGAGAAATTTGCAAGTCATATAGTACTTCACAAACCTTACTTCAGTTACAAAAGTATAATCAATTGATAACTTCTACTTATTTTACTCTCTGTCTTCCTTGGCATTTCACCTGAGGTCACACTTGTAGAGTGTGACCAATAACTAAGCAAAGAACTAACCAAGAAGATAATCACTGAAGTTACACTCTTTCTCAGAAAACCCCAATCAATTTCAGAGCAAAGGTGTGATACAACACCTATTCATTTCCTTCTTTAGGAAAAGGTCCCTTTTGCGAATCCCATAGAAGAGATAATTGGCCAACATCTATCAAAATATTACTAGAAATAAATACGAGTATTCTTCATTTAGAAGTAAAGTGAAATAAAATAACACCATTGTACAGTATCTTTCAGGATTACCCTTGAAAAATAAAAAATGAAAAAAACTCTTTCTAAAGAGCAGAATACTTGGCAGCACACTTCATCCTTAATTTCACGTGGAAAAAAGAAGTTACTCAGGTAAGAAGGTACATGAGAAGGTACATAAAATAATAGGAAGAAACCAAGACTTGGTCAAGGATTTAGAAGAAACTTTTGAAGACTATAAAATTTGGGGGGTACAGTAATAAGGATGGATCTCTGAGAGAGACAATGCAGTGTAAATATTATGGGATTTCATGCTATCACATACCAAAGCACATACATCATGGACATTGTACAAGACAACCAAGTTGACAACTGGACTTGGCTAGTTGTTTTTAATCCTGCCTCTGATGCTGCACAGGATGAATGAGGACTGAGTACCATAGTGGTATCCAGTCACCGTATTTTATGTATCAAATGCTTCTTCCAAATATCTAGCCAGCTAAGAGGAGAGATCTGTCTCTAGGTTCTTGTTACAGCAATGTTCTTTTCATCTTTTCTCATAATAAATTAATAAGTTAACGTCTTTTAACCCAGAAATAATTTTAACCAGAAAAATCCAAACATTTTTTTTTAATTTTGCTTTTACAGACAATAAATGCTAAGCAAGTACCACTAATAAAGTGTCAATACATCATGCCTAAAATTGAATCAGATCACACATAACAAAAATAAAGATATTACTATTGGTCTATGACCATGGTATCCACTGTATTATCATCTAAAAAAAAAAGCTGCTGGCCTGGTAGAATTCTGGAACAGCTGATGGTGTTGCTAACACTTCTTAAATTTCACATAATTATATCAGGGTGTGCTACAAAGAGACACACTATATAGATCCAGGAACTATTGGTCTATGACCATGGTATCCACTGTATCCAAATATAAATGTCCAAATATAAAAGTCTATTATATATTTGAAGATAAAAATCAGATGATTCAATTTGAAAACAGATGATCCAATTCTCTACTTTTTAGTATTCACTTTCCATACAGGAATTGTAAAAGGATCAGTGCAGTAGTTGTGTCTTGAGACAATTATAGTGAGGAGCCTAAAATGATTTGGGGATGAGTATAGAGAAAAAAAAGTATGTTTAGTGGATCTAAATTGAACAGCAGAAGATATACAAGATTACTATTAATTTGACATTCAGTCTACACAGCTGTCAAAACTATTATTAATTGCACTGTTTTCCATTCTTATAAGTTTTCTTCAGGAATTGAGTCTTGCAAGTACCGTAAACTAAGTACAGAACTTAGACTGAAAAGTGAGTTTTTGTGGTGTCAATATAGGGAACTATGCTTTATGGCACCATTAGGACTGACAAATTCATTTCCCAGACAATTGCTGAAAGTGGTCTTTTCAAAATATATTAATTAGTAGAAGATCGTTTTTCTGGCTATTACCATTTAAAGCTTCCTAAACTCAAGACTGTTTGAGACTCATGTAAATCACACTCCATGTCTCAAGTAGGAAAAATGTGAGAGTGCAAGACAGATCCATAACTTTACTTTGAGTAAGCAGAAGCCTCCTTTGAGATTAGACTGCAACCCCAGATTCTGTGTGCCCAAATGTGCTTCCTTCCCTTTATTTCCATTGTGCTGATCTGAAGCACACTAACTTATGGACTTTCAAGATTCCTAGTAATTTAATCTACCTCCTGGGAAGCCCTAATTAGAACTCAAATGCATCCTTCATCTACTTCCAGACTTTCTGTTTTCCAGAAGTTCTTTGAAGTTTTTTTGCCACTGGAGATTACCTCCTCTTTTCATTGTGGATGTTTATCTCATTTTATGCTTCTCTTTTACTGTTACTTTAATTCACTGTTGGTAAAATAGACTTGTATATTTAAAGATCCAGATCTCTAAGTAAAATAGTTAGCTTAGTTTAAGGGCTTATAATACACAGTCAAAAATGTTCAATACAATTTAATATGAATTTAGATCCATGATTAAAATTGGAAGAAATAAAATAGTCTTTATTAGGATGTAATTCTGCACTACAAAATTATCTTTTTTTCACAAAGGATAAGAATTTTGGAAGATAACATGATACCAAGAAAAAGAATTGCTATATTTTATATATAGTTGTGCTTGAAAGAGAATAATAATATCACCATAAATTGATGGTATAATATAAAAAAAAGCTTTATAACCAAGTTCTGTTTATTTTTGACAAAACATATTTGAAGCAAAAATACCAAATCCATGAATCTCCTCAAAATACTATACAGTGAATTGCATTTCTACACAATCATATAATTTTTATGATATTATGTAAATTTTCTAGACATAGATGTAGAGGTTAAATACACTAATATTATTTCTCATGGCACATTTATTTTGAAGCACAGTTCCATAAATCTGCAAATACAATTAAATTTTACTTATTACACACAGATCAGTACCTCAAAATGATGAAATACCTAGATATATTTCCTTTGACAGATTTCTATTTCCTAGACAATAAGGTCAGCTTTAATATAATATATCTCCTACCTTTTCAGTGACACAGAATTTTTAAATTTTAAGTAAACCTCTCCTATATGCTGAAAATTCACCATACAACTTTGGTACTAATACAATTAGTGATGGATGTTACAAGAAAAATTCTTAGTTCTTTTAATAGAGTTTTTTGAAGTGAAACACTATATCAACACATGATCCTTCAAACAAATTATGATAAGACATGCACAGCAATAAATTTGGTATAAAGAAGGTATAGACATTTATTAGCTATAGGACTTTGAAAACACATGCTTTGGACCTAAAAGACAGTTATTTTGCTTTGTAATTGCAGCACTTTTTTATATCTGTTTGAGGAGTTTTAGTTCTATGTTTTTGTTTTGTGATCTCATGTGCTTCATTTATTCAGATGTATTAATGTAATATATGCTTATATGAATTATGTGCCTCTTTCTAATTATTGAATATTTTTTTAAGAAACTCTTGGTAAACATACAGTTTCTAAATTAGAGAGCAATTACCATGCAAGCTAGAAAATGCACAGTGGCTTAAAGAACTCCTCATTCCAGAGTCTAGCCTTAGATTTTTCACATAGTTGATGATCAATAAATTTATATGGATCATAAAGTAAAGATCTGTTTAATCTTGAAGTAAAGAAATAGGAAGCCAGAGAGGTGCTTCTTCACAGATGTCAAGCTGTCATTACTGGGAAACCCAAGGAGTCCTAGAGGGCAGTCTGTCTCTCTGATTGATGTAGTTATGTGAAATTCAAGTCCTGCTTTTCTTCCTCACAACTTTGGCTTTACTGTGTCATCTTGTTCTTTGTGTTTCAGTGACCAGAGAATGAGATAGGTTCACAATTATTTGTTCATGCTAAAGACAAAAACACAAACAAACAAGCAAGCAAAAAAAAAAAAAAACTAAAAAACAACTGAGTTTGTGAAAACATCAGAAATTTAAGTACAGTGATCAGGGTAGGATGAGATTCCACTGACCTAAATGTTCCTTTAAGAAAAACTAAATTCAGACATTTCCATTGTGACAGAAATGGGAAAGGGCATATATGTATGTATATAGTCACATATATATACACACATGAAACTAATACATAAAGAACAAATGAACACAAATATTCCTCCTCTAAACTTGGAAATTATATTCCTGTGTATTTTTAATCCAGGAATGGGAAATTACTAGTACGTTAATTTGATTTTCAAAAATATTCAGTGTGCTTCCAAATCCTTTTATCATAATCCTCTCATTTGCCATTTCCTAACTGAAAGAGTACAGGATCAGGAAATTTTTAATCTTTTGATTTAAATTGGATCCAAAGACTTTATGAGAATTATAAGTAGTTTATGGCATTGTGATATTGCCCTCTATGAAATGAAGTTTTGAACATAGAATATCATTTCATTCTAAAAATTTAAAAACTTATAATTACCCAAATTATAGAATTCACATCAATAGTAGTTCTATTTTATTTTTTAATATTACAGAAGCAAGTTTATAAATAAAAAATGCTAAATTACAGATGGAAATATGGCTCAGTGGTGGAGCACTTGCCTAGCATGTGTGAGGTCCTGGGTTTTATCCTCAGTACCACATGAAAATAAAATAAAATAAAAGTTTATAAAATATCAAGTTAAAACTCATGTCTTCTTTTATAATATGTATACAAATAAGTAATTTTTAAAGTCTCTAGTTGACATTCCATATGTAAGTTGTATCACTAGAACTCATTAAACTTAGAACAAATGGAAAACTAAAATTAATCATGATTACCTATTAAAAAAGGACTCATTTTAGGAGGATATAAATTAAAGATGCAAACATTGTTAGAAGAAAATATTCTCAATGTACCATACAGAACACAGTCCTCTGGATTGAGTAAAACTCTTGGAGCTGAAGTCTCTCTTCTGCATCTACAAGAAACCTCACTAGAATGCTAAAATTTCCTTCTTTCACAGACTTTCTATGACCCAACTGCACACTACTTCTAAATCTAAGAATGCAGAGGCACTTATCCAGATGAATGGGGCAAAGGATGATGTGGTGCAGGTAATAGCCTAAAGAGTTGCACGTTTTAAGGAAAGACATCTTCAAGTTCTGTCTCTGCAGGCCTATAATATAATTGTCTAGAGAAATATGACAAAAATCTCCCTGGAAAACACAGAACTGTGGCTTTCCTAGTGTAACACATAATCTGTCTCTTAATTTTACTTCTTCTTTGGTGGATAACAGCAATCCTGGAAGAGCTGGTCTCAAAACTATTTTCTGGACATATTTGGAAAGGCATCTCAATTGGAATCATGTCCAAACAAAATTGCTGTTACTCTGATCATAAGATTAAATTAGTCCAGTCCAATTAAACAATTTACAATGCCTCCATTTTGGGGTGAGGGATTTCTGGCACCTCCCATGGTTACACCATGATTCTGAGAGTCCTCTCTATCATGTGTGATAGGCTCCTCTTCCCTAGCTTTTTCTCACATGAAGCACCTGGTTTCTGGATAGTGTTGTTTCTGCATGTCATCATTTCTAAACTGGCTTTTTGTGATTCAGGCTCTGTGTAAAATATTAAAAGTAATCTGAAATTTCAAAAGAAGAAGAAGAAGAAGAAGAAGAAGAAGAAGAAGAAGAAGAAGAAGAAGAAGAAAAAGAAGAAGAAGAAGAAGAAGGCTGAGGAGATCACAGGAAGATTGAACATGGAGCTGAGTCAGAACCCATGCCGAAAGGCAACCCTACGGAACCTGTGATGAGCCCTCATATTCACTAATGGAGGTAGAGGGGAGGCCTGCCCTTTCTCTGAGACAAACCATGTAATATTAGCTTAGTCTTGTCTGTACTATATATAAAGTTATATAAAAAATAAAATGGAGACTTGTGAAAACTAAAAAATAATTATTAAAGATTCTCTCTCTCTCTCTCTCTCTCTCTCTCTCTCTCTCTCTCTCTCTCTCTTAAAAAAAGAAAGTACAATCATTTCAAGCAGGTCACTGAAATTCCATTGTTGGAGTCAGAAGGTATTGCTTTATCACAACCATTGTCAATGTGTGAAGAGTTAATAAAAGTATCATGAAAATGAAAAAAAAAAGCATTTTGAGAGATTTGGAAACTTGAATTAAATGGTAATAAAATAAAATAAAAACTGTAATACCTACAGGTAATTTTCCACATGGTTTAATTTGGAGTAGTTTGAAGGCTGCAGAAAAAAAAATATATAAGAAATGCCAAATCCTGAGACCTTCAAAGCCATGTGCAAGAGAAATATAAAATAGGAGAAGGGCATAAATAGTTGAACAAGCATATGTGTGATAAGGCAAGGCTCGTTTGGGGAGGAGGAAGCCCCAGGCTTCATGTGCCTTGGAAAAGTTTATCCTCTAGGCCAGCCCCCATCCTGGCCCAGCCACTACTCTACCTTTGCTGAATTGGGTTGTTCCCTATTTCCTTGCGTGGCATTGTCCATTGATCACCAAGTTACCACCTGGAATTCTCTCCTCTTTGTACACTTATTCCCTGGGAGTATTGTGGGGTCAGTTGTGGCAGAGGGGTTGGCTTGTGTCCCCCCAGGTTTGTGAAGTCTTCTTTTGCTTGGAGCCTCAGAGATCTCTTCGGAGAGCTACAGAAGCACAGACACACACCCTGATTTTCCTGTGGACTTGATGCACAACATTGAGCAGGTGAATCCAATCCTTTTTGTCTTAAGTTTCCCTGATTTTTAATATAAAAGTGATTGCATCTCTAATTGTGAGCAGTAGAGTCAATCACCCTGATACCTGGACTTTAGCTCCAGTCAGTGAAACAAAAATATCTGGGGAGTACTCTCAAGCATTGGATTTATTAAGCTTGCAGGGAGATTCCTAGATGTTATGACTAGTATAAGATAAATGTTAATGGACCAAGGTCTTGAGTACATATCATACATTTGTATTCTGGCTTTAATATATTTATAGAGGCTTGAATAGTTTCTTTTTCCTTTGGTACTTGGGATTGAACTCAGGGGCACATAACCACTGAGTCATATCCCCAGTCCTACTTTGTATTTTTATTTATAGACAGTGTCTCACTGAGTTGCTTAGCACCTCAATTTTGCTGAGGTTGGCTTTGAACTCACAATCTTTCTGCCTTAGGCTCCTAATCTGCTGGAATGGCAGACATGTGCCGCCTCACTTAGCTTGAATAGATCTTTAATTTCTCTCCTATTTATTTATCTTTAAGATGGGGCTAATGCCGCTTGCTTCCCAAGACTATAGTGAGAATTAAATGAAGTCATAGATAGTTAGCACTTAGTGCCTAGTGAGTGCTCCATAAGCCAGGGGGAGGACAGGCCTTTGTATTTTTGCTTTGTGGGCACCCAGCTTTAGCTCTTTTGGCAAAGTCTTGAAAAACTTAGCAAAACCCGGTTTTAAAAAAAATACAAAAATAGGACTGGTGATAGCGATGTTGCTCAATGTTGAAGCATGTTGAATTTCAGTCACTGGTACCAAAAATGTCATTTAATTTAGGACAGTGCAATTACCTTATTAGTATGTTCATTTGTGACCTCTACATATATGGGCATAACATCATTGAACCTCATTTCTCAGGGCCTGAATCATCTCTCTTATTATCTCTTTCATCAGTCTAAACTCAATTATTCTTCCTCTATTTTTTTTTGAGATCCACTTCTTTTTTAACTCTGTTTTTCTTTTACCTTTCTCATATGAGAGAAAACACTTGACAATTGACTTTCTGCATCTGATTTATTTTATTTAATTTGATGTTCTCCAGGTTCATTTATTTCCCACAAATGATATAATTCCATTTTTGTTTATGGCTGAGTAGAATGATTAAATTTGTGAAAATATGTGTAGATGCTATTTTCTGGGGATGTCACCTGCCATTCAGTATCCAAGCTCAGCCTGCCATTGTGTGAGCCAGGTAATGAAGATGCAGCAAGCAAAAGGTCTCATGTGAACCATTTGAGGTCTTCCAATCTGTGGCTCTGACTGCTTGTACATTCACCAAACCACCTGGTAACATCCAGAGTGTCCTTTATTGTCTTTTATTATTTACTCAATATACAGGAGTAAAATATTTAGAAATATGTATAGACATCTATGTCTTTGATTTTTGCTAATATTCTCACAGTACCCTATACAAAAAAAAAAAAAAAAAAGGCATCACACTCCTCCAATTAGGCTCAAGGAAAAATTGCCAAATAATATTTTTTTAATGTATTTGTACTCTAGTTGTTGGCTGTGAAGACCTGGCATCCTCTACCTTCTGGGACATCATTTCTTTTTGCTTACACTCTGATATCTGAAATAGAAATAAATCTGTGCTCAGTGTCTTGTAAGAAACAGTGTCCAAATTGTAGCCTTTGAGTTGGAGATGGCAGCTCTCTAAAAGTCAACCACTACACCCAGCAAGATCATTTTCACGTGAATTAAGTATGTATCTCATACATTGAGTTTTTCTTATATACACATATAAATGCAAATATCCTCCTGGCTTGGCTAGATTTTACCAGTATATTAAAATGGATTTAATACTAAGGCTCTGCATTCAATTCACAGTTACACAAAAGGAAAATAATACAGCAGTGCATTGGTGCATTTCACTAATATAGGCTAGTTTACAGGCCATGGTAGAAGGATTCACAGCTAGCTTGGGCAAATTACTGAGAGTTTGTTTCAAAATTGAAAATAAGAATGGTGATAGGCAACGATAGCAAAGCCCCCATTATTTCAGTATCTAGTTAAAAAAAAAAAAAAGACCACGGACCTGTCATTCTAGTCTGATTCATTCTTTGGTTGGATGCAATGAAATTTCACTCAGAAAGTTTACAAGGTTCAGCCTGGGGTCAGGACCTGATACCCTGGTTCAATCTGAGGCACTTGCAAAAGAACTGTTCAATCCACACACAGCCAGTGAAGAGGGTGCAGGCTTCGATAGCTGGTTCAGGGTTAGTATTCCAAGTCTGACATTCTTCAGATATGTTTCTAAGTTTCTTATTCTCAGAAGCCTCATGCTTCTGTGCTACATACTTGCTTAAATTACCGTAAGGAGAATCCTGGGAAACTCAAAAGCCATAAAATGGTGAGTGTCCGATGGAATCTTTTTTTTTTTTTTAATTTTTTAAGTTGTAGATGATACTATTTTATTTTTATGTGGTGCTGAGGATTGAACCCAGTGCCTTATGTGTGTGAAGCAGGCATTCTACCACTGAGCTACAACCACAGCCCTGCCAATGGAATCTTGAGATTGGATAGGAGGTTGTTTGCACCCATGGGGCTGATGGTATAGGAAACTAAAAATGGCAAATGGTGACTCCTTATGATGTTCTCCAGTTTCTGGTGGCCCGAGGGCTTCTCCTTCGAAGCTCAGCTCTCAGTTACTTCTGCCCATTTTAGTGGGGAATATGTCAGTAGCTGGACTCTCTTCATCTTGTCACATCACTGCATTGTGTCTTCAGCCATTTTCTTAAGCCCTGTACTGACATCAGTGTACCACTAGCCCAGCATCTCTCCAGACTTTGGTGAATACTGAAATTATAATGGAGAAAAACTTAACTTTATATGCTATATTTTGACATCAAAGTAGCTGAGTTCTCTGGGAGCCCAACTTTTTTCCTCCTCCTGAGCTTTCTAAATGTTTGAAAATAAGTACAATAAATCCAGAACTGTGTCCCCAAGCCTAGCTTTCCATAAGTCTTGGAATTAATTCCTAAATTTCCTATTTTTCTATTTCTATGGGAGTGGGGCACCAAGAAATAAATTCAGGAGCACTAAACCTTTGAGCCACATCCACAACCCTTTTTTGTATTTGAGTGAAAGACAGGATCTCACTGAGTTGCTTAGTATGTCATCCTTGTTGAGGCTGGTTTTAATGTGTGATCCTCCTGCCTCAGTCCCAAGCCACTGTTATTACATTTCCTCTTTGCCTTATCAACTATCCTTTTTCTCATTATATATTCAAATTGGTGTGGTGTTTCCATGTTTTCCCAAGAACTAGATGCAGTTTTTGCTGATTTTACTTTCTCTTTATGAATGTTTCACATGAAAGTAGAGCAGACCAGTGTAACTTCACAATGTAAAAAATAATAAATAAATGAATAGAAAAATAAATAAAATGTGTCTCTCATCCTCTGTCTTCCCAGGCACAGTCACCTTATCATATATGTGATTTGAGATTTATCCTTAAAGATTTTACTGTGTGATGTGTCCTCATCACAACATCTCATATTTGCCTAGTCTTCGATTTCATAACTGCCTAACAAAAAGACTAAACTGACACAGTCTCTAAAGTCTTTTATGAGTGTCTAGTGAATATTATTCCATGAGTCATTTCCTACTTCAGAACAGTTTGTAGTATAGAGTGAACACTCTCTAGTGTGTCTCTGGAAGACATTCATCTGGCAAGAAACTTTCTGTGATACAGAAATAATGTCCTCTGCAAAACTGAGATAATGAGAAGACCCTAATTTTAAAAGCAGACTTTTTCAATCAAGACATAAAGTTTTCAGACCTGGGGTTGTTGCTCAGTGGTAGAGTACTAGCACGTGTGAGACAATTGGTTCGACACTCAGCACCACATAAAAAAATAAATAAATAAAATAAGGTTAAAAATGTTGAAAAAAAATACATAAAGTTTTCAGACTTATTTCTCAGAGTAACAGACAATTAGTTTTTTATAAGTGATATTTAAAAAAAATCAAGGAGATATTCTGAAAGAGAGGATTAGTACTCTCAGAGAGAAAAATAACATGGTTGTTCTGCACTTTAGTTTTACTGGGGAACTAAGAAAAAATTCCAAATCCCTTGCCCAGGATTACTTCTTGATTTTTGCCTGACAGCTCAATAATAGCATAGTGTAAAGTCCCCAATGCCATGATGCCTTTATGTTAATTAGGCCAAGGGTTAGCATTTCTATTTTGATTGAGCATAAATTACTGAAATTTTTCATACTTTATTAATTCTAATCAGTTATATATGACAGCAGAAGGCTTTTTGGATTCATTACAAACAAATGAATAACAAGTTTTTTTTTTATACTTTTCTGATTGTACATAATATAGAATTACACCATTCATGCCATTATACATGTATTTAAGGTAAGGATGCCTGTCTCCTTCTGCCATCTTTACTATTCTATGTCCCCTCCCACACTCCCATTTGCCCCATTAAATGTTCCTCCATTCATCCTATGGCCTCCCCAATTCTTGAAAATTATGATTATTAATTATTAAGAACTATTCTTATGTCCCTTATGAGTTCCAGTATCTAGTCTGTGACAGAGTCCTAAAAGTCTCTTTTGTAGTGTTGGTGTTTCTCTTATGGACATTATTTTGGAACTGCATTTTTCTGAAGATAATAATTTGCTGAGAAATGTGACATAGTCTCTCCACTTAAGCCAGACAGAGCTGTAGGTAAGTATTCTCTTGGAAAAGAAAGCATGTGGTGAGCATGCTGGTTCCATTTTACAAATTTTTCTCTTAGCCTTATGTTCCTACCACTCACATTTGTCTGTCCCCTATCACTTGTATACTATTTATTTACTTATGGTACATATATATATATATATATATATATATATATATATATATATATATTTTTTTTTTTTTTTTTGGAGGGGGAGGGGACGGGTATAGTGTATTGAAACCAGGGCCATTCAAACAATGAGCTACATCAGCAGCCTTTTTAAAAAGTATATTTTAGTTGTAGATGGACAAAATACCTTTATTTTATTTCTATGTAGTGCTGAGAGTTAAACCAAGTGCCTCACATATGCTAAACAAGCACTCTACCACTGAGCTATTATGTGATCCCCTTCACCAGCACTATTTTTTAACATATTTTTGTTAGAGACAGGGTCTCACCTAGTTGCTTAGTGCCTTGCTAAGTCACTGAGGCTGACTTTGAATTCACAATCCTTCTGCTTCAGCATCTTATGCTGCTGGAATACAAAAATGTGCAACCGTTTTCAGCCTACTTTTAATCTTTGGAATGCTTCAGTTCTTTTACCAGGTTCTGTGAATGATACTACTATAAAAAAGAGAGTGCAGTGTTTACTATCATGTAAAGATTCCAATTTCTTTAAATACATAGTGAGAATTACTAATACTGGATCCTCCAGTATTTTTATTTTAAAATTTTTGAAGAACCTTAACACAATTTTCAAAAACAGCATTATTGAATTTATATTCTCACCAACATTTGTACATGTGTTTCTCTATATTCATGCGAATATACTTTTTAGTACCCACTATATTTCAGATTTTTTACTTCTAAATATTCTTTTTATTTATTAATTAATTTTTAGTTGTAGATAGACACAGTACCTTTATTTAATTTATTTATTTTTTATGTGGTGCTGAGGATCACATGCAATGTCACAAGTGTTCTAGGCAAGCACTCTACCAATAAGTCACAACCCTAACCCCAATATTTATCATAGGCATTCTGATAGCACTGCACAGGTAATTTGCTATCATAGCACTGAAGATAATTTGCTACCACACTGATACATTATATCTCTGATAAAAGTTTGTTAGATTCCTGGCTGTCAAGTAGAAAGAAGAGAGTGTGCTGTAAATCTTTTATAAGATAATACAGAGATGTGTGATTTATTTATTTATTTGCTTATTTGTTTTCAAGAATTAGACTGAGGATTGAACCCAAAGCATTGTGCATGTGAGGCAAACATTCTACTAGCTGAGGTATTATTCCCACTACAGGATCTGTAATTTCTCACCCATTCTTTTGCACTATTGCTGATGATTTTAAACATTCAAAATAGTTAAATATAATGCAAATCCACTTGTTTGCTATCTATAGAAATTTGTTTCTAGAACTTTAAGGTTTAGAATACACATTCTTGAACAGAAGATGCTAAAAAGTGACACTCAGTGCATGGACAAACTTTCTGGAAACAATTGGTAGGCCTGGAATTACTACTGTGGTGAAAAAGTGTATGTCAGAGATTAGGAAATGCCCAATTCTTACTGAGTCTAGCAATGTTTTGCTGAATTTTACTCTATTAAACCCAATATTGAAGTCAGAGAGAAGTAATTTTTCCAGCAACAGCAGTTGGCAAAACCACTGGCAAATCTATACTAGGCATAAATGAACACCTTGGAGATTTAACTTCTTTGCCCTGATTTCAAATAATGAAGAATATGATATGTCCGAGTGCGTATAATTTCTGCTGATTCAATGTTTTTGAGGCTATAACTGGTACTCATTGATTAATTTTTTAGTACCGGATATTGAACCCTGGTATGTGCTTAACCACTGAGCCACAAAAATATCGCTTTTTTTTATATTTGATTTAGAGACAAAGTGTCACTAATATGTATCAGGCCCCAATAAGTGGTTAAGCATGGCTTTAACCTCACAAGCATTCTGCCTCAGCCTTGTCAGCTGCTGAGATTACAGGTATGCATACTAAGTCTCGCTTAAACTGATATTGTGTTTTATAGATCTTGCAATTTTTAAAAATTGAGGTCATTTAGGGGCTGTGTGTATAACTTAGTTGGTAGAGTGCCTCCTACACATACACAAAATCCTGAGTTTAATCTCTGGCACCACTAAATAAATAAATAAACAAAATTATAAAAATTGAGGTTATGGAAACTATGCACATAGAATTACATAAAACATAAGAGAAGGTATATTTCCAGAGAGTAGATTATTATACATATTTTAGAAAATCTTTGTGTAATGTTTTTTATAAAGTTATTATTATTTAGTAAATTTTGTATCTGATGTATCTTTGTGATAGTTTTATCTTCTTCACAGAGTTTTACATTCAACATTTTGTGGTTAATTTGTAATTGAAAATTTATGAGATCATATTTATATTATCCCAATGTAGTTCTATCTAACATATTTGTCAATTTTTTAGTCAGCTTAACTTTTTCATTATATAATAAACAGAAGAAAAATATCTAGAATTTACTCCTCCCAAATTTATTTTCTTTAATTCAGGTCACCATCAAATCTAAAAAGTCCATAAAACCCATAAAGAATGGTGTGACCTATTCATAAATAAATTTCAGTTTGTTCAGTTTAATTGTTCTTTGAATTTAATGTGTCCCTGCACTGTGTCTATTAGAAGCATACCTCAAATGTCACTGAGCATATGATCATTTAAACATAGACAGTTCACCTGGGAATAGTGGTCAATGCCTGCAATGTAAGTAACTCAGGAGTCTGAAGTCTGAGGCAGGAGGATCACAAGTTTAAATCTGGTCTTTGCAATTTAGCATGGCCCTAAGCAACTTAGAAATAACCTATCTCAAAATAATGTAAAATAAAATTAAATTAAAAGTAGGTCTGAGCGTGTGGCTCTATGATTAAGCATTCCTGGCTAAAATTTCCTGCACCATCAAACCAATAAATAAATGGCTGGATATGTGGGTCAGTGTTTAAGCAAACCAAGTTTCATTCATATATATATATATATATATATATATATATATATATATATATATATATATATATATGACTTTATGAAGGGCTCTATCAATCTCCTCCACAGCAAAACTGATGATAATTGCTAACAAACACAGTTGCAATAAAAAATACAGCTACTTACAATTACTGGTTTAAGAATATAGAATTTTTAAAATCCAGAGCAAAATAAAAGTAAATATGATACTATAAAATTTAACATTAATGCATATATTTCTTTATTTGTAACTACTCTTGAAAATTATATATACAACTTGTGTCTCTAGGACCTCAGAAAAAAGAGAAACAAAGAGGTACACCATGTAGGAATATTTCTCATGACACTCCAATATCTTTTCTTTAAATATATTTTAGTTGAAAATGAACACAATACCTTAGTTTTATTTATTCATTTTTATGTGGTTCTTAGAATAAAACCCAGTGCCTCAAACATGATAGGCAATTGCTCTATCATGGAGCTATAACCATATCTCTCCTCTGTATTTCTTTACAAAATATGTAAAAGAAAATGGGGCCTCTATCTGAAAACTGAATTTTATTTTTTCGCCAATATACTCATATTCAGTTAGTGTGGCTAAAAAATACTAATTTAATTTTTCCAGTTTATTTGGTTTGTAGGGTGTAATAAAAGTTTGAGGATTGTCTCTTAAGTATTAGGTTATTTTTCAACATTCTAATATATGTCCTATAACAGACTGAGATTAAAAACATCATTTATTTGCATTTCATCTAGCTTCTTCCTGTTTAATGTATAGGAGAATATCTTGTAAATTCTATTAATGTAAAAGTTAACTTAGAAACTGATCATTAGAAATGGTGATGTAGCCCAGAAATAAAGCCCTTGCCTCACATATGCAAGGCCCTGAGTTCAATTTAAGTACTGCAAAAACAAAATAGAACATAAACTGATTATTTAAACATTTTTCTATCTTACATTGGAATGTATTTTACAACAATATTATTGCTTCTGTCCCAACACTAGTTCCTCTTAAGTGTTTTCACTGTTTGCATGCATGTATCTCTGTTTTTATACAAGATTTTGGGGCTGATTTTGCATTTTAAAGTTCAGTGAAACAATTCATTAATTCCATATTACCACAATGCACTAGCAACTATATTCTGACAAAATTGCAGATATTGGATTTTAAGAGAGTAGAGTTGAAATAAAATAATGTTGCCCAGCTGGTCTTTTATTTTCAATTCTCTAAACTCAACCTCCCAAATTGCTAGTATTACAATTATGTAATAAAGTGACTATAAAATTGTTCTTTGTTTTTGGTATATTTGTGTGATATTCATATAGATGATTTCAGTAGACTTCTTTATGTTTTTTATTCTCAGGATTTATTCTGTCTATTAGTGAATACTATGTGACCCATTCTCAATCAACTGACTGACACTTTGGATAGTTTGTTCTTTATAAAAAAGATGGATAGGAGCCACCTGTGGTGGAGCTTGCCTATAATACTAGTAGCATGGAAACTTGAGTCAGGAGGATTGCAAATTCAAAGCCAGCCTAAGCAAATTATTGAGGTTCTAAGCATTTTTTAAGACTCTAGATAAAAATACAAAAATAAACAAACAAACAAACAAATAAGTAATAGGGATGAGGATGTGTCTCAGTGGTTAAATGTCCTTGGGTTTTATTCATACTACCAAAAACAAAAACAAAAACAAAGCAAACAATCAAACAAAAATAAAGAAGGAAAAAGAGAGAGAGAGGGAGAGAGATGAAGTAAAAGAATTAACCGATCAAGTGGAATTTAATTCACTTAATAAAACAATGAAGGGCTGGGGGTAATTGCTCAGTTGCTGAGAGCCATTGCCAAGTAGGAATGACACATGGCAATTTCTTTGTCAGCCTACCCCATGTTGCTTAAAGGAAGGACTCTCCATATTGGACCCAGGTCATTTGCAGTGACTTTGCATGAAAGGTGACCTTGCTCAAGGACCAGGGCAGATCTGGGTTTAGGGTGGATCAGGGTTTAGGGTGGATCGGGGTTTAGGGCGTTCGGGTTTAGGGCGGTTCCAGGTTTAAGGTTACTCCTGCTGGGAATAGGGCGAATCCTGCTGCCTCAGGCCCCTTGAGTTCCCGTTGAGTTCTTGCAGGATTCAGAGAGTATTTGGGATTCAGAGCCCGGTGGAGAGTGTGGATTTCCCCAGTACATGTGTGTAGAGTGCTGGTGACAGTTTGGGAATAAAGAATTGCTGTTTGAATCTACAAGGCTGTGAGTGGCTCGTGATTTTGTGCCTAACCAGACTGCGGCACTCAGTGGTGAAGCAATTGCCTGGCATGTGTGAGGCACTGAGTTCAATTTATATATATATAAAGTTCTCTCAACAACTAAAAAATAAAAAATACAATGAATGTCATCATGATAATAAGAAAATGTTACTTTGGTTGTAAAACAAGATAATTGTAAGTTAAAAGCCAGCCTCAACAAAAGTGAGGTGCTAAGCAACTTAGTGAGACTTTGTCTATCAATAAAATAGAAAATAGAATCTCATTGTTGAGTGCCCCTGAGTAAAATATGCAAATGCCTGCCCCCCAAAATGAACCAGAGTTGTAGGTTTGTTTTTAGATTTTCAGTATTCTTCCAATAATTTATTTGTAGATATTAATTTTTTAAACACTTAGTGAATATTCAGATAACTATCATGTTTAGTGTGTTAAGATATAAAGTTATTGTTGGTAATGATGGTGCCCAGAGCCCTTCTCTTCTATGAGCTTAGGTCTGTGATGCACTGAATTGCACCCACTTAGAATGGTACACACTTTGAATGGCATGGGAACCATCACCTCCAATCTCTGTGAATGGTGCAAAATTCGAATGTCGCACCTCCAATCTCTGAAGTGGCGAGAACTCTTGGCCAATAAAGAAGTAACATCCCACTCACCCCTGCTCCTCCTCACCCCGTGTTCAGCCCATAAATATCATCGCCCTGTTCATGCTCTCTCTCTCTCTCTCTCTCTCTCTCTCTCTCTCTCTCTCTCTCTCTCTTCTCTCTCTGGACCCCTTTCTCTTCTGTGAGCTGCTGCTATGGTCCCACTAATAAAATCTCAGACAGGTAAACTGTTGTTTTGTCTTGTTGATTTTACAGAGCTTTCCCACTATTTCTAGTTATAATAGATAATTAAACTTGATTATACCAGAAGAAACAGGTAGAAAACATTAAACAATTGAAAACACATTTTACATATTGAATAAATGGTAAAAAGTAAATGTTTATGACCATAATTATATACAATGAGTCAAGGCATCTATTACCTTGAAAAAAATAATAAAAATACAACCTGCTGGAAGCATCAGAAAGTCAGCATACCTATAACCATCATGGGCCTCCCCCCAAATCCACACTTTAGAATTATTCATCATAAAATCTAAACATCTGAAGTCTTCTGCAATTACCCCTTAGCAGGAAGGCCATAGTCCTGCATCCCCAGGCATAAACAATGCATGCTGCAAAATCATAGGACCAGAACACAAGACCCCTGCCTAGAATTACTAAAAGCTGTTTTTCAGATGGTACCTAGAAAAGCTCAACATTCTTGCAAGTGATCATTGGTAAGTTGCTGTGTGGTTGCAACTTCAGAAAGCATATGTGCTGAAGCCATACTAATATCCTTTTTGTGATCTAGAATACAAATACAAGTAAATATATTACATACTCATTACTGCACTGCTGTTAACAACCCAAATGTCATGTGATTTTGCAACACAACATTACATATCTGATATATATATATTTCATTCAATAGAAATAGACCTTGAAGTGTATGATTTAAGGCTTGTGCTGTGTGCTCTTTCAAGGCAATTATCTGCATCTTAGTCACCATGGACAAATTTTTAGAAAATAAAAAATAAGTACTTTATCTTTGGGAGTCACTAGACTTAAAGGCATGCATCATTAGGTGAGTTTTTAACTCATCTTTTAAGAATGTTACAAAATAGCCAGGTGAAGGGTCATGTATTTCAATACTAGTGATACAGATTGCTGAGGCATGAGGATCAAAAGTTTGCGATTAGCCTTGACAACTGAGAAAGACCCTGTCATAAAACAAAGAAGAAAAAGCACTGGGAATGTAACTCAGTGATAGAGGACTTATGAGTTAAATTCCTAGTATTGCTAACTAAGTTGGAAAATAATAAACAAAATAATTATTAATATTAATATAATTAATATTATATTCATTATATAGACTTCTCTCTAGCTGTAAATTCATCATCATTTTGCATGGGTATTGAAACCAGTGTTCTAACAAAGTGCAGAGAAAGCACAGAAATTGAACATAAGGAGTATATTTTCAAATTAAATCACGTTTTACACAGTTACATATTGTGTAGATAAAATGAGAATCAACAGACTCCTGACTAACACAGATAATATTTCCTCATTATATGTCAAAACAAGTCCAATGTGTAAATCTTAGGAAATAAGACACCATTTAAAAAGAGGTGATTATCACAGCTCTTTCTTTGTTTGATATCCCAATTCTACCTGTGTACAAACCTGAAAAGAACCTATATGGTCATGTGTTTCTGTAATTTCAGAGACTTTGGAGGTTGAATCAAGGAGATATCAAGGCCAGCTTCAGAAACAAAGTTCAAAGCAATATAGTGAGACACTGTCTAAAAACAAAATATGACTGTGTTGGGCAAGATGACACATAAGTGTAATCTCAGAAAGATGGGATAATGAGGTGGAAAGATGGTAAATTGAAAGTCACCCTCAGTCACAGTGAGACCCTAGGCAACTCAATGAGACTCTGTCTCTATGTAAAATACAAAATAGGGCTGGGGATGTGGCCCAGTGGTCAAGTGTTCCTGCCTTCAATCCCTGGTACCAAAACTATAATAAAATAACACAAAATGGATTCAGAGGTGTAACTTTGTGCTTAAGTGCTCCTGGGTACAATCTCTGGTACAAAGGAAAAAAAAATCTGCACTTTTGAATAAGTGTTACTATCTAACATCCAAGAGAAAATTAAAACATTGATAACTCATATAACCTAGAGGAATTGAGTTTTGGCTTTGGGATCAGATAGAGTTGATTCTGAATTCCAGTTAAGTTACTTAGTAGTTGTGAGACTTAGCAAATGTTCTTTCACACTGAACACCTATGTAAACCTCATCCATTAAAAAGAGGCAGAATTATAATGAGAGCAAACAGGTCAGCAATTCTTCAGCTTTATCTATATACATAAAATTGAGGATGTGTTTTTCTTCTACTCTAGCTAAATGTATAATTTGTTTCCAAAATTTTGTATTTGGTCTCTGATTTTTTTATGGATTATGTAGTGCTGTGGCTATGAAAGAGTATTAGTCAGGTATCTAGTATGAAAAAACATGGGATCCTTTTGCATTTGCTTTCAGAACACTGTCACCTCCATGAAAACAAGCCCCACAATATTTTTTGATCATTGGTTATTCCAGGGAAGAGAGTCAGGGTGATTTTTGGAAAGGCAGATCACACTCTAAAGTTCAGTAAACTTACAAACCATCAGATAATCACATGTGGCAAAGATCTCAAATGAACCCAATCTAAATTGATGACCATCCCAAACATGAACTAATAAGTTTTAGAGTGAGTTGATATCTAGTGACAGATAATTAATTAATCCACCCACTAAAGACTGGATGCCAGGATTCAATCACATGATGTACAGATGTTGTATGGAAAATAGAAGTAATTTTATAGATAGTGATTTATTTTTTCATTATTAAAATATTGTCTCTCTTAATGGACAATATTGAACCATAGAAAAATATTTGTTTACATATATGCCTTTAATTGTTCTAATAACCTACCAGAACCTCATGCCAAAGGCGGGGGTGGGGGGTATCTCAACTCTGCCTCTAGTCTCAAGGTAAAATTGCAAATAAGTTTCCCTTTTATGTGTTTATACTCTAGAGTCTTGGCTACTTACAGATCTAAAGGTCTGGCATCATTCACCTCCTGGGACACCAATTTTTTGTGTTTACCATGTGATATCTGAACTTAGAATGGATCTGAGTCCAGAATCTAGTGAGAAACAATGCCCACATTTGTACACTTCTGGGTTGGAGATTCCAGTTGTCTTACAATTCACTGTCTTTCCTGTTCTATGGCCCTGTTGAGAAAGTGTCCAAGAAATGTGTTCCATCACCTAGGACATAAAGTGAGTGGCTCAGGCCTGTTACCTCACTGAGTTAAAGGAATTTTAGCTTTCAAACATGAAATTTGGATGCAGTAAACTGAGATGTGCCTGAGACTTTACAAAAAAATATTGATTATTAAATGAATTATCAAAAGTACATGAATGTTTTAGTAAATTCATAATGTCATGCCATGATAATTTTTTGAATATAGTGCTTTTAGTTGTTACAATTTGTTTAAGCTGTTATTTTATTCTCTTCCTCCTCTTCCTCCTTCTTCATCTTTTTCATTTAAAGACAGGGTCTCACTGAGTTTCTTATTGCCTCCCTTTTTACTGAGGGTAATTTTAGACTCACAATCCTCCTGCCTCAACCTACTCAGCTACTGGAACTACAGGTGTGTGCCACTTCACACAACAATTTTTTTTTCATTTTTAATGTAAATAGTAGAAAATTTAAAATTATATTTGTGAGTCACTTTTTTGAGGGGAAAGAATATGGGAACATTGCTGCCTCAAAAAATTGTTAATAAGTTTAAAGCTCAAGCTTTGTTTACTATGAGACCAGAAAACAGAAAAGTTGAATAAAATTTTAAAGTAATTGTGATATTTCCATAAATATGAATATATATATATATATACATATATAATCACATATTGCTTTAATTTTATATACAGTGATAAGTATCAGAGCACTTCTATCTGGGTTAGTTCCTACTAATGAGAGAAATCTTTTCTTAAATATAACCCCATTCTGAAGCACTTAAGACAATGTAAAGCCACTCAAATAATAATAGTAAGTGGGGTGAGGGCAATTCCAGGGTTGTGAGGCATATGTGTAATATAAGTTACTTGAAAAGCCATCAGAGGAGAATTTTATAACCTGTCTAAAGACATATATGTATATATTATATGTGAAAAGTGTTCATGGGGTTCTGTAGTGAGGCTGAAAAAGTACATACACAGTCATTATTTGCACATTTTTTTAATGGATGGACAAAATACCATTATTAGTTTGTTTGTTGGTTGGATTTTTAATGTGTTGCTGGGTGTTAACCCAGTACCTCACACATGCTAAGAATGTGCCCTACCACTGAACCATAACCTCAGTCCCCACAGTCCTTTACTTAATCATTTTTTGTGTGTGTATGTGTGAATATATGTGTGTGTGTGTGCATGTGTGTGTGTGTGTGTGTGTTTGTGTGTGTGTGTGTGGTGTGTGCAGGAGATTGAATCCATGGCCTTACATAAGCAAAACAAGCACTCTACTGACTAAGCTATATTCCCATCCCTGATCCTTAGTCTTTTAATAATGAAAATGGAACAACCTGCCTTTTAAGGACTTAATTCTGGCACCACGTGGCTTAGTTTGAAGGCAATATCTGGAGACATGTCCAATCAGTCTCTTAGGTGAGAACTGTCCAATCCTCATGCAGCCAGTGATGATAGGGAGGGCTTCTACAATCTTCTGTTTCCTCTTTGTCTGTAGCCCACCATTCTTTTAGTCAATTTGTAGGCTTTCTTTCCTGGATCAGGATTCCAAGTTTCTGTGCTAAGGAGAAGCTGAAAATAAATCACAAGGAGAATGCTGAAAACCCTAAAAGCAAGAAAGTGGTAAGTGTGCCTTGTTATTTTGAGACTGGATAAGTAGCTTGTTTGATGCTGGAAAGAGTGGAAATGGTGTTAACTGGAAATTGTGGCTAGAGACTTGTTGTGAGCAGGCAACAATTGTGACATATGCAGTACAGGAGAGAAATAAAGAATTTACATGCAGTTCTGCCCCTTTCAATGCTTCATTCACTCAATTACTCAATAAAAATTTCACTGTTTATGTTCTTAATCAAGAAAACAATTCTTAATGCTAGGTACTGCAATAGACAATATTTATTCAGAGAAACAATTGTAAATTAATTCTAAGCACTGAAAATCACACTTAATCATGACACACTAATTACAGACATTCCCTCTGCATGCTAAGTTCAAAAGTCTCAAGATTTAGGCTTTATGTCCAGCAGATGCATACTCACTCAGACGATGGTGATCAGGTCAAAAACAAAGGCAGGCCTATCATGGTGTGGCGCAGATGACTTGTTGAGGAGAGAATTATAGGGAAAAGTTGCAGCTCTCACCAGGATTCATACAAGGGGGTAGAGTTTAAGAATGGTGAAGATCACACAGAGGATGAGAAAATGAAGACAAGTGATGGAATGTCAGGTCCTCATCAGGCTCTCCAGCTCAAGTGCATCCTTGTTTTTTCTGGCCGAATCCCTATTCATTAGCTCTATTATTTATATTAAATTTGGGGCTTTTTCACCCCACTTGTAAACTTCTTTAACTACCACCAGATTTATCAATGACATCATTTTCCCTGGGGTCAGAAACATCTGGTCTGGTGGTTTCTAGCCTGATCTTTTTCCCTTTCTCTCTTATCAGGCTAGGAGAGCCTGCCAGAAGCTTCACTTTATTTAACAGGGTAAGGGGAAATAACTTGTTTGAGGTATACTGGAGAGCTCTTTGTGTGTGTCTGGGGTGATACTGCAGGTTTGAAACTGGAGTTTTTAAAATACAGTTGTGTAGGTTCAGGCCTAAGGCCACATTCACAGGACTCCTCTGAGGGTCTCTGTGGCAGCTTAACATTTAACCCCCCTCTTACTAGTCTAGTGAAGATTAGATCAGCAGTTAGAAACCTGGGCATTTTGTTCCATAATTGTATGGTGTTTTAAGCCTCTCTCTAAAGCCCTTTGTGGCCATCCATGTGCCATGAGTCCAGCATGTCTCCAGATTGTGTGGTGAAGACTGGGATAAATTTCTGTAGAGAACCCAAATCCATTTGTTGTATTCATGCACAACAGAGGTTGTAATTTTAGGGCTTGTTACTCATGAGGTTTTTTGTTTTGTTTTGTTTTGTGTTTTGTTTTCTTTTTGATTCCAGGAATTCAACCCAGGGGTGTTAAGTCATTGAATCACATTGCCAGCTCTTTTTTAATATTTATATATGGAGACAGGGTCCCTTTGAGTTTCTTAGGGCCTCATTAATTTTCTGATGCTGGATTTTAACTCATGCTCCTCATGAGTCCTGAGCTTTTTAAATGTAGGTGAAGCAGTATCACAAATTCAGAACAACAATATAAATTCCAGAACTTCAGCTTAGCTCGTCCTAGGTCTGAGAATAAACCTCTAGTTTTTTAGTTCTCTCTTCACATTTTCAAATCTAGGGTTCTTTTTTCCATAGTGAATAAGTATAAAATAGAAGGGATATTAAAATGACAGTGTTATCAGGATAATGAACCTCATTCTATCCCAGGTGGAGGCTAACTGGAAGATATGTTAATGAACACAATTAAGGCCTATTTCAAATGAAAAACCCTTAATGCCCACTCTTTAGAACACCTTCAACAAAATCCTTTGTCCCTTGTTGAAGTTGCAAGAGGAAAGATGGGTCATGGAAAAGATAAAAGTGAACCCATATGGTAGTAAGGATACCTTTTCTAAAACCTATTTTAAATAATTTTTTCCATGTCTGCTGAAAAAAATATGTAAACTTTTAAGATGGCACACAAAAATGAGTTTATCTGGTATCATTACCAATCCCACATGGTGGGAGTTCTATTTCTACTTGCTTAAATAAATAGATTATATTCTTCAAAATTTGTGAGATAAGTACCCAGATACAATTGGCAAAGTGAGAAACTTTGTTTCATCTCAAAACTCAACTTTCAACATTATCAATGATTATTTTCCCATATTTCATTTCATTTTTCTTCAAGAACCAGAGGGCATTTTTTAAAGATTTATCATCTGTGTAGGAATGGTGGAAAACCTCCATAACCTCAAAAAGCCGAGATTTTATTAGCAGGACTGTAGAGGCCTGTCACAGAAGAGAAGGGGGAAAGGGGAAAGAGGGAAGGGGAAAGGGAGGAGGGGGAAGTGAGAGGGAGGGGAAAGGGGAGGGGGAGAAGAAGAGGGTGTTGATATTTATGGGCTTAAGGAGGAATGAGGAGGAGCAAGGGGAATGGGCTGTTATTTCTTTATTGGCTGAGAGTTCACACCACTTTGGGGATTTGGAGGTTTGCCATTTAAAGTCCACATCATTCAGTGTGTCATGGACATGAGCTCCTGGAAGAGAAATGCTTCAGGCACCATCTATAACAACAATCTGAGCTTTTCACGTATTAAAAAAGCAGAATAAAATTAGGTGACATTAAAAAGAATTAATCTCCCCTAAATGAGGTAGTGTAGTTTATGTGTCCCAATAAAAGATTTTTCAAAACTGTAATGGTTCCTCAATTGATTTTTTTTTTCATATTTAAGACAATTTCATTAAAATGGCCCTGACCCATAGAAACATTCCAAACATTTCAGTAAACACCTTTCTCTGGTGTGAAAGAAAAATAAAAGTAGGACTAACTTGAATTTAAACTACATGAAAGATCAATCTCTTTCTTTTCTTTTTTTTTTTTTTGTTTTTTGCTTTTGTTTTTTGTGGTACTGGGAATTATACCCAGGGTCCAATGCTTAGAATGCAAGCACTCTACCAGCTGAGCTATATTCCCAGCCTCATATTCTGGGGGGCAAAACCAGGGATTGAAGTCAGGGGCACTCTACCACTGAGCCACATCCCTACCCTTATTTTTTATTTTTACTTAGAGAAAGGTTTTCACTGAGTTGCTTAGTGCCTCAGCATTGCTGAGATTGACTTAAAACTCAGGATCCTCCTATCTCAGCCTCTGAAGCAGCTGAGATTACAGGCATGCACCACCATGCATGGCGAACTTCAATCTCAAAAACTAAAGTACACAGCAAATTAGGTCAAATACTATGTCAACAAATAGGTACATTATGTTAAAATAAACTATTTTTTATTTGTTGATAGACCTTTATTTTATTTACTTATATGTAGTGCTGAGAATTGAACTCAGTGCCAGAGAAGTAAGCTACCACTGAGGTGTAGCTCCAGCCCCCAGGTACATATTTTTATATTGCGGATACTGAAGATTGAACTCAGGAACACTCAACTACGGAGTCTCAGTCTCAGGGTTATTTTTTACTTCTTTTAGTGATGAGGTTTCACTGAGTCATTTAGTACCTCACTTTTGCTAAAGCTGGATTTAAACTTTTGAACCTTCTGACTCAGCTTCTCCAGCAAATGAGATTACAGGCCTGCACAAACACACCCAGACCTTGGTATATTTTTAATACCTATTTTAAATAGATTTTAACAAGTAGCCTTAAGTCTTTTCTAATGTTTGTTTGGATTGAATCCATAACCCAGAAATCAATGAAACAGAGAATCTAGGTTTATCTCTAACACTGGTTTCATCTATCAAATTGTCTGAGTTAAGATTACCCATTGAAGAATTTATTGTGTGTTGTAGTTTCATACTGACCTCCCATATGTACCTCATTCTCAGTTTTAGAACAGTCTGACAAAAGGTGCCCACAGATACCAAATCTCTTGGAATACTTAGAACACACCAGTATCTGAGTCTTGCCTTCTAGGGACCAGTTTTAATTTTAAGTGTGTAGTTTCTAAAGGGACTAGTTGAATAATCTGCAGCTGGGAGACATTTTCTGATAATACCTTTTATCTAAAAGACACTTCATTTGTTTCCTTTTATTAGATACTGTGAATAAAGATACAATAAAAATAGAAGGGCAAAAGGATTTCAATTTCTTTTCATATACACACATAATTTTTTTATTTATTTAGAATTTAAATTACATGCAAGTTCAATCTATCTCTTTCTCTCTTTTATTTTATTTATTTACTTATTTGTGGTACTGAGAATTGAACCCAGGAATTAAGCCATGGGCACTTTACCAATGTGCTACATACCCAGTCTCCACCTCTTTTATTTATTTATTTATTTATTTATTTATTTATTTATTTATTTATTTGTTTATTTATTTATTTATTTTTGAGACATGGTTTACTGATATGCTTAGGACCTTGCCAAGTTTTTAAGTCTGATGTCTAACTTGAGATCCTCATGTCTCATCCTTGTAAGCACTGGGAGTACAGGAATGTATAACCTTGTGCTAGTACCCCAAATTATTACTAGTGGTTTATGTAGCATTTTTATTTTGGACTTCTAAAGAAACTTAACACTTTTATCAAAATATATTTATTAAATTTATGTTGTTGCCAACATTTTTACATATTTTTGTACCCTGGAATCCTTTTTTTTTTAATTTTTTAAAAAATTTTTGGTTTGGTGCTGAATATTGAACCCAGGGGTGCTTTCCACTGAGCCACATCCACAGTGCCTTCTATGTTATATTTTGAGACAGGGTCTCACTAAGTTGCTTGGAGCCTTCTTAAGTTAATGAGGCTGTTTTCAAACTAATAACTCTCCTCCCTCATTTTCCTTAACTTCTAGGATTTCAGGCATATGTCATGACACATGACAATTTTAGATTATTATAATAGCCATTTCAACAGTACTGTACAGGCTGCAGGAAATTAATTTGATTTATGAATTAAATCCCTGAGGCAAGTTTATGTGAAGTAGTCAGTGTAAGAGTGTTGTGTAAAGATTTCTTGGGTATAAACAGGAATTTTTTTTTCTAACCTCTTTTGTGAATGACTGTTGGAAACCTTAGTCCATAAAAGTCCTAGAAAAAGAATGCAAATTTATTTGTTTTCAGTTTACAGATACATGCACATGCAGTCACCTTTGCATCTAAAACTTGAAATTTCAGAACATAGTAACTCGAACAAAATTTGTTAAAGTTGAAACAGTGCACAAACAAATTTCTTTTAGGAGCAATTGGTAGTTGTGGATTTATTACTGTGGTCAGTAGAGTTGGGCCAGGGCTCTGTAAGGTCTAAAATCTCACTTAGTTTATTCTACACTATTACACCCACAATTCAATACTGCCAGCAATAGTAGTTGAGAAAATATGCTGATAATATCTTGTACTAAACTGGCATTTTTGATATTTGGCTACTTCTCTGCATTGATCCCAGCTGAGTCATTACATGGAACAGGAGTGTGAATAGAGTATTTCCTGGGCTTATTGTTTTGGGGTCAGCTGCTCCATTAGGTTGGGGGGGGTCTGAAAACAAGCAGGTGCAAGTAGTTATGTGTATGTTCCTTTGCTCTGGCTGAGGTCGATAATTTTAAATGACAAAAGATTTAGAGTAATGTGCTTGGACTTACTTTCCTTCCCTTCACAGTTTACATCAAGGACAAACAACAGCTAGAATTTATCTCAACACCCCTTTACATACAAAATATAGGTTGACATTGAATATGTTGGAAGTTTAATCAAGATTTATTAATTAGAGAAAAGGCTGATCTAGATAGATGTAAAGTACCACCAAGTCCTATGTTTTCAAAATAGGAAGAAATGTGGGCTATATAGGAATGCAGATTTTTTTTTTCTTTTTTCTTTGTTTATTTTATTATATTTTTTTTTATAGAAAGCACATAGAGGAAAAAGGAGACCAAGTTTAGAAATATAATTACTGGCAGGACTATGAAACATCAAAAAAATTGAATCTAGATTTCAGAAAAGAAAGATTTGACATATTGTATTTGGAGATGTAGATGATATGAGAGCCCATGATAAGAATATTGTAAGCTTCTGAAAGAAAATTGATATGGTGAAAGAAGCTTATGTAACCCAGATCCTTACTTAAGCCGTTTTCTTCCCCCAAAATAAGCCATGCTAGGTAAACCACTGCTTGACTCTACTGTTGAATACTGAATACAGAAAAGATTGCCAATGAGCGGTTTGCTTCATACCTTCCAGCTTTGTCATGTTTGTGTCATTTATGCTAATGTTAATCAATCCAAAATTATACAAACAGTGATGACATTTCAGCCCCTTTGAAATTTGTCAATGAATTCCTGACCATTTTGATGGAGGCTCACAGCAGGCCTAGCAGGTGCCCTGGAAAAGACTTGGACCTGGCTGGAAGCATTAGAACATAATTTTCCTTCATCTGAAATTAAACAATATCTTTAGATGACTTTCTGGCTGGAGGCAAAAAACAGCAATCATTTCATGCTGGGAGCCATCAGCCAAGTAGGTATGACAAATTCCTTGCCAGCTTACTCCCATGCTGTCTAGTGGAACAACTTCTGAAAGGTGACCTTGCTCAAGGACCAGGGCAGGATTCGTGTTTAGGGTGTTCCCCCTTTAGAATAGGGCGGTTTAGCATAATAGGAGATTAGGGTGTTCCCCCTTTAGAATAGGGCAGTTTAGCATAATAGGAGATTAGGGTGTTCCCCCTTTAGAATAGGGCATATCCTGCTGCTGAGTTCCTCTTGGGTTCTTAGGGTTAGACAGTATATTTTGGGAGACAGAAGCCCATGCAGAGTGGATTTGGGCAGAGTAGTGGATTTGGGAGAAGTGGATTTGGGCAGAGAACGTGGATTCCCCCAGAACGTGTTTGTAGACAGCCGGTGTGAGTTCGGGAATAAAGAATTGCTGTTTGAATCTACAAGCTGTGTGGGGACTCGTGATTTGTGCCCAGCCAGAGACTGCGGCAATTTCAGAAGAGTGGAGTCAGCTCAGAAATGGGTAAAACCCAGCTGGGCACTAGGGCTCAGTAGTTGACTGGTCAGAAATATCTGCAGTGGCCTCATGATGTCAGCCTTGCACAAAGAAAGATCAACCTTTGTCATGTCGGGTTTTCAGGTAAGTCACATGGATCCCAGGCATTGGGCACTCACCTGCCTTTCTACAAAACCTGCAAAGCCACTACCCAGGTATTCATTCTTAATAGTAGGTAAACACTCTCTGCTTTTCAAGGTGAATAAATAAATAAAAACAGTGTCATGACTGCTCACCCCAGCCTGCTTATTCTAAGTGGGGCTGGGATTGAGGCTCAGTGGTAGAGCACTTTCCTAGCATGTGTGAGGTCCTGGTTTCCATCCTCAGCATCATATTAGATAAATAAGTAAATGTATTGTGTTCATCCACAACTTAAATTTATTTTTGAAAAAGAGGCCAAGTGTTCTGTCTTGTTCCCCAAGTTTCAGTGGTGAAAAAGTCACATAATTCAGAGAAGACTTATCATTAAGAGAGACTCAAGGAAGGAGGGGTCTCCGGCAGGAAGAAGTCCAGAGATGAGGAGGGTCTGACTCCTGGCGCTCAGGACTTTCTAGAGAGAAGAAAAGGAACCCAGTTCCTCCGGCCTCCTAGTCCACCCCCTCCCTGGAAACTGTGCCCCAGTGCCAGCTGGGTCCCCTGTTAGCCAGACTGGATGGGTTTCCGGAGGGTTTCTGGAGGTCACCAGTCCTGGCAAAGGCAGTGTCCCCCTCTCAGTCTTTCTTCTTCTTCTAGTTCTCTAGGGTCTAGGAGTCGGGCACCAGGCGAGCCAGCCGACTCGGGAGTCGGAGCTTGCCCATGCTGGGGCAGGAGGACAGGCCTCAGGGCAGCAGAGCCTGGCAGCAGGGGAGGCCAGAGCTCCTGGGCGACCTCTGCGGGAGGGCGGGAGGCCGTGGCGACTGCGGGCTGCACTCCAGGCTCCTTGTGCTGGGCCTTGTCTCCAGAATCGCTGGGCTCTGCAGATTCCAGGGCTTGGTGGTGTCTCTGGCACTCTATTCTAGGGCTCTTACCTGTTGCTCTCCGTCACTGTGAAGGGACCAGGCTCTGAGCCAGCTTCCCTGGGGCTGTGCAGCACCACCTGCTGTGTGCCCTGGAGGCCAGGCAGCCTGGCTTCCAGAAAGAGCAGCGTCTGCTCCATGACCCTGAAAGTGCCTCATTGGGGAAACCTGACTCCAGTATGAAGCTCCTGGGCGTCTGAAGGGATCTCAGGGGACATGTGAGTTGGGGTGCGGCCTGCAGAATGTGGGTCTCCGGAGGAGTTTGTGGCCCATAGTCCAGGCGACAGCAGAGAAGACCCCCATTTATCCTCCTGGGTGGCCAGCCAGGCACTGTCAGGTAGGGACACCTGGGGCCACCCGTAGGAGACCAAAATGATGAAAACAACACCTCAAGTCCTGGGATGGCACAGCCTAACAGAGGGGCATTTTTTAAAAGATATGAAGAGATGGAAAATGGTCAAAACTAGTATATTTTAAAGTTGAAATGAAAGCTTGCAAAATTTTGGGACTGTACAGAAATATTAGGTCATTGACTCCCTTTTAATTTTTGTTTTTATTTTATTTTGGCAAGAATTGGTTTTGCCAGCATTCAGGAGCTGTGCATTACCCACAGGAGGGAAGATAAATTTACAATTCTCAGGTTGCTTTTGACTTCAAGTCTGTGCTCTAGCACTTCTAAATGTAGAGGAAAATAATTTCTTGCTGTATTTTCCATGTGTGATTCCTTCCCTTATCCTCAAGGACCCAGCAATATTTGTTTATTTGTTTTATAAACATTTATTTAAATGTAGTTTTTGTATGAAATACACCCAGTTGCCACAGGGTGTAGTTTGGGGATTAGAAAATGCTGTCAGAAAAGGCTGCTAGTGGCTTCATTTTCCACGAATGTAAGTCATTTTTTTTTTCTGTGATTTGAGGGAGTTGATATTTCAAAGCATAAGAACATTGTGGGGAACATTTTCCGTAATGCTTCTGTCATTAAAAAGGCTTTGGGGTTTCCTTCCTATGAGCAGTGCCTAAATTTAAGCCAAGCAATGTTAAAGGATAAGAAGTTTTTCAGCAGATAGAGCATTATAAGACTACTTTAGAAATAAATTTTAACAACCAAGACTTACTAATGGTCTGCAGGATGGAGAGTGGGAGAGAGACCAGAAAATGGGCAGGAAAACAGATGCCTTTGCTTTTGTCCTTTGTAGTATAAAAATTGTAGCATTTATCATTTTTTGGGGTTTAGTTTTGGGAAATAAAAGGTTAAGGTTTAAAAGAAAATATTCACAATATGAGACAATTGACATTTGAATGCCTTTTGAGTATGTTTGTAAATATTTGTAAACATTGGATTCATATTTCATATTAAAATGAACTTTTTGTAGGATTATTAGATGTAAAAGATCCCTGAGGGGATATTCATATCAGGTTATCTGCAGGATATCTTCTTCAGAAAGCAGACTGGCTGTAATATGAACTAACTCACCCTGCCATATGCCTCTTTGAATTGCTTGTAAGAATCCCTGAGATTTGACATTGATAAGACACAGTAAGCAGAAATTCTTGCAGTGCTTAAAACATTTTAGGGGAAAGGAAATCTTTCTCTGTATCCAATCCCTCCTTTAGGTGGGCATCAGGGGTAAGTATATAATTTAAACTTGCAAATTCTAAGATGACAATGGTTCTACAGGAAAATGCCTGAAAACAACATGAGCTATGATACAGACATTGCTTTTGGAAACAAATGCCAGTGTGCCAGGTAACAGTTTTTAGCTACAAGTTTCTTAAAAACTATTATTAGACTGGGCTAACTGAATTGGGGCTGAATTAGAGCTTTTTCTAGATTCTGGATCCTGTTTTCCACCTTTAACTATGTTTATGAAGCTTTTAGATTTCAGAACTTATGACATAATAGACTATGTACACTTTTGTGGCAGATACTTGGAATGAGAGTTTTAAACAGAATTGTTTTTGATTGAGCTATCGGTTTTAGAGTTTAATGCCAATGAATCCTGTCTCACAACTAACATTTTTGATAAAGGAATTCTTTTTGTGGTTTTCAACTTGAATATTGCACATTTTAATTTCTAGAGATGTGGTTTTTTGGTTGGTTTTTTTTTTAATATAAAACCTGCTAACAATTATTTTATTACATAAAAGCCAGTACCAAGAAAAGATTAATTCAATTCAAATGTAAAAGTGTATGTGAATTTTAAATTTGAATGATCTCAACAAGTTTTATTTTTGTTGATGAGGCCATCTGGATCCCAGATGGCACTCACAAATTATCCCTTATGTTGTATTCTGAATTGATAAACAAATTCATGGGCATTCTCTAAAACCATTTTACCATGGTTTTAAGTCTTTAAAAGGTAGCAAGTGGAGATGATTTTTTTCTATTATTCATTAATACATACTTCATAATGCTCTAGTTTGGAACATGAAGCCTCTTTCTCAAGTGGGAAAATTAGTTATTGAATGTTTTGTATTTTTATAGGCAAGGTATAGAGACTTTCTTTTTCATTTGTGCAATTTCAACTTTTTTTCTTTTAGAGAAAAAAAAGTTTTAATCTTCAATGGAATTCTGCTGCAATACAGTTTGTAGTTTCGGGTGAAGCAATTGATTCTTTTATGAAGGCGCTCAATCCACTATGGTCTTCTTACTCCTGAAAACAAACAACAAACCCAACTTTTAAGAAAACTTTAGTTTATTTTTTAATCTCTATCCCTAACATTGGAATTTTAAATTGTATTTGTGGCATACTTACAGTTATATTTTTAGAAAGTTTTGTATATTACACATTTTGAGTGTTTGCTACATTGTGATTGTGTTTAAAACAGAAGGAGGAATAGGAGAATTAGGGAAGGAATTTATGATAATGAAATTTTAATTGAAATATATTCTTCCTAAACCTAAGCTAGGAAAATTTTATTGTGGGCCTCTGTAGTTAACCTTCAATGAAGAGGGTAGTCTTTTTAAACTGTAACTTATCCTGGGGTAGAGACTTGGGGGGAGTCTATAAAAATAAGTAAAATCAAGTTAAAGAGAAAATTTGAGATGAAGGAGGAAGTAGAACACTGGGTATTGTATTGCAAGAAAAATTTAAACTTAGAAGGATACATATTTAAACAAGACTGAGGTAGGGAGAACTTTAAATTTAGATTTGGGAATTAAAGATTGAGATCATTTTAGTTGAGGAAAAAGGACTAAAGATTGGAATTGACCTGCCTATAAGCATGGAATATGTCTTCTGGTTGATATTTGCCTTGGAAACCTAGTCCACCTCAGTGTTGTATTGAATCACTATTTTGAGGTTAAATAATGTACCGAGACTGGGGGCTTATTTCTGTCCCCTACTTCTACCAAAAGGCAGTTTCTGTTTCAAATATTAGGAACATATTTTGTCTAAGAGTTAATGATGAAATAAATACAAATATTTAATTAGTCACACAGCATTTGGGAAAGCTGCCAATGTCTCCTTCCTATGGTGTGGGACCAAAGGGACTCTATATCAGTAACAGCTGAAGTTATTATGAAGTTTTGAGTAAAAATGAGCTATCTGTATTTCTCATTATCTTATGTAATTTAGTGTATAATTATTTCTGATGCAAGTTTTTACACATTCACTTTTTATATGAATCTTCTTGAGCTATCATGCAGTATATCATATTGATCAAAGAGGGACTACAGAATACTGAGAATGGCAAAGCATTAATTGATCTGACCATTTTTTTATTACCTTATCAAGATAAGAATCTTCTAAACAAATTCCCAGATGAACCCACTATAGACCTAAGGAGAAGGCAGCGCTTTTATGGACATTCCTTTGAGTTTTATTGCATTTTCTTGAATGGCTTTCCCCACCTGTGGCCTTACCAGTAGAGTTCAATCTCTACATCAGGAAACTTGGTAGAGATTGGGTCATTACTGAGATCCTCACATTAATGTGGTGATAGTTAGGATGATTTTTAGACCCTTAGTATTCCAGGTATTTTCAGATGTTTTCCTGTTTTTTTAAAAAAATTATTTAAAACAACACCTTATATTAATTGATAGCCATAGTTATATGTGAGAGAAGAATGATTTTTAGAAGATGATTTTAAGACATGAATTGAAGATGAATGGTTAGCTTTTTAGGTGGTTCTCTTTCTAGTCACATTAAATGATACATAATGAATTTTCTCCCCACAGGTAGCAGCACTTGTGGTATATCATTTCAGTAGATTATTTCTTCTTCTTGTTCTTCTTCTTTTTCTTGTTCTTGTTCTTCTTCTTCTTGTTCTTGTTCTTGTTCTTCTTCTTCTTATTCTTCTTCTTCTTCTTCTTTGTGAGGGTGGGTACTCCTTGTTTTATTTCTTCAAATTTGTTCTTGAATTATTACATATAGCCAGAAAAATCTACATACAACACAAAGTTATCACATTTAGGTCATTAGTATCCAAGTCAAGAAACAAAAAACCTCACTGTATGGTTATAGTCCTTGTCCCAAGGTTAACTACTATTCTGACTGCTAATGCCATAGGTTGATCTTTTGTTGGACTGAATTTAAATTCAGTCCAACATAAGATGTCAATTTTGGTGTCTTCTTTAGCTCAATATAATGCAATGTCATATATCCAAATTGATAAAAATAGCAACAATTCTTTTTTATTTGTGTGGGTGAATATACCCAGTTTATTTATCCATTCACCTGATTAACATGTGGAGAGTTTGGGGCTAATATTGTTGGGTAACCTTTAAATAGCTCATAAAGTTAACATTTTAGGCTGGAAGGAGAGCACAGTCTTACAATTAACAAAATAACTTGCAATTTTTTTTTTCAGAGTAGTCCATTTAATTATTAAAAAAATGGTGCACATAAAACAACTGGCCTGGTCTTTGCCATATAGTAAAAAAATCAATAAGTGTTGGCTATTATTACATAAGACAAAAAGAAATTATATATAGAAAGATTTGTGTATTAAAAGAGAGAGAGGGAGAGAGAGAGAGAGAGAGAGAGAGAGAGAGAGAGAGAGAGACAGAGAGATTCAACTGTCTCTCTTTAAAGAAAAAAAAAGGCATTCATTTTGAGTCCAAAAAAGCTGATTTCAGATTTTCTCATTTTGCAAAATACTCCATAGACTTGACAATAAATAAATCTATTAGGACTCTTACTAATTTACTAAAATGCACCCTGCTTCTCTTTGCCCTAATTAAACATGGGAGGCCTTGAAATTTCCAGCTTCCTGTAATCCCTTTTCCTTGGATGAATGAAGATGAGGTGTGGAGTCCTTACTTTTCTTCTTTGCAGCACCCTGCACCTCTACCTTATTCTCAGTCTTTGCCACCTTTGGGGGCCTCCACTTGCATAGAGATTCAGATATATTTGAATATACCTAAAGATATTTTATCATCAGGCTATGATGACATCGATTTTATTCTGTTATTTCCCACCACCTGAGTAAATCCCTCAATAATAAAATAGTCTACACAAGGTCAGCAGAATTCCAATAGAAAACCTTTATTACTGGACAGGGCTCGCTCCAGAACAAGGGAGAGTGTCCCTTACTGATGTTAGGGCAGGGTTTAAAAAGAGAAAAAACACAAAGGTACAGTTTTGGTGCCATTTTCCTCTGGTCTTATCAGCATACAAAGACTCTTAAGAACCTCATCAAGATCTTATCTCAAAATTTATAAAAAAAAAAAGAAATTTTAAAACTTGTGAAGAAAAAGAGAAAAGAGAAAAAGGAGTGGGAATAGAGCAACATTACTATAGTGCTTGCCTCATATGCAAGGGCCCTGGGTTCAATACTCAGAAGAAGCACACAGTCTCTCACACATACACACACACACACACACACACACACACACAAAAGCTGGGGATATAGCTCAGTAGTTAAACATCTCTGAATTAAATGCTCAGTATTATTTAAAAAAATAAATAAGATAAAAGCAGAATTTCCATTCATCTCATACTGTTTTATCCCTCCTGCCCCTGTGGGAATAATATCTTTGAGCAAAGACTTACAAAACTTCTAGCATGAACTTGAAGTAAACTAGTAAAAAAGCTGAGAACTGAATTTAAGGAATTATGAAACAAAAATATATTTTTAATTTGTCATCAGAGAAGAAAATTTAAAAAGGGTATGTTTTATTACAGGCATACTAATAATGCAACATGTTATGAATACTGCAACCAGAAAACTCTACCTGTATTTCAACATTCTTTTAAATTAAAGCTGGGTGCAGTGGCACATGCTTGAAACCTTAGTGACTCTGGAGGCTGAGGCAACAGAATTATAAATTCAAAGCTAGTCTCAGCAAGAAACTCATTGATAATCTGTCTCTAAATAAAATATAAAATTGGTCTTCAGATATGATTAAGTGTTCAAGTGCCCCTGAGTTAAATCCCTAGTTCAAAAAATGAGTTTTTCAGATTGAAAATATGAAATTCCACATAAGAAAATGAAGGGAGAAATAAATACGGCAATGGTTGTGATCTATATAACAAATGATACACAAATCTCCACTATAAGAATATCATCTGACTCTGGGATTGTGGGTCAGAGGTAGAGTGCTAGCCTAGCATGCATGAGGCACTGGGTTTGATCCTCAGCACCACATAAATATAATATAAAGACATTGTGTCCACATATAAGTAAAAAATAAATATTAAAAAAAACTATTAAAAAAGAATATCATCTGGGAGTATAATAACAAAAACAATAAAAAAAATAGAAAAAAAACATGGTACTCCTTAGAACTTGCTTTAAATCACAGGATTTGTATTAGCCTCTTACAAATGGTTTTTACGTCTTTGGCTGCTGTGCATGGGCACAGCAAACAAACCCAGTAAACAAGGTTTAGGGCTCCAGGAGTTTAAAGAAGATGTGAGGGGCAGGTGTGATTGAAGGGTTGCTTTATTTGAAGGCAGCAGTTGTCTCTATCCAGCCTCTAGATTCTAGCTCTCAGTCCCCTAAATTATTCCATGAACTTTTTATTTTTTTAAGTGCATGTCAGACAAAGAAGTCACATTGCCAATATTTTACTGAAGTAAGTACATAATCTCAAGTGAATGTTTATGACCTTGACTATATACACTGAATAAATGTGTTTATGACCTTGGTTATCTACTGAAACAATAACCTTCTGGAATCCCTGCCACCTTGTAACACACTCAGTCACATTTGGCTCTATAAAAACCTCATGACATTGAGTATTTTATAACTTCTACTATAAAGAGCAGTGCGAACTTTTCCATTTTCAAGGCACTACACAGAATGCTATTCATCTTTTAAACATACAGACATAAAAACAAACCAGACATTGGATCTCTTGTCCATGTTTAGCTTCTTATCACAAGTACACAAATTCTGCTTGATAGGTAAAATGTGATGGAATTGGATACCTGGGCCGGCCCTGCCAGTAGTTCACTGGAGCCATTGGCTGCTCTTGTGTCATTTTTTGCATCACCATTGACTGGATTTTCTGGCATTTATCCTCCTTCTCCTTCCCTGACTCAATCTACACTATGGGGAAAGTTGATGGGTATTTTCAAAGTAGAGAGATCCTCCTCTACTGATTGTGCCCTGGCTTTATAGTCTTCTTGTTTGTCTTACAAATTTCTAATTCTGTCAGTCTCTTATATATTTTTGTCAGTTTTTTCCTTGTTGTTGTTGTTCATTTGTTTTGTTTTGTTTTGTTGGTAATGGGGATTGAACTCAGGCACTTAACCCCTATGCCATATCTCCAGCCCTGCTTTGTATTTTATATAGAAGTGTGGTCCCAATGAGTTGCTTAGCACTTCATTTTACTGAGGGTGGCTTTGAACATGGGTTCCTCCTGCCTCAGTCTCCTGAGCAGGAGGGATTTGAGGTCTGAACCACCACATCTAGCTCTTTGTAAGTTACTTCTGTCACATAAATAGAAACCACTCATAACATGGCCCTAGCACCTGCACATTCTTCTTAGGCTATTTCTTCAAGTCATCAGTGCTACTCATGCCACATTTTTCCATAGCCAGGGACTAAGGCTTTGTTCTACTAGTCCTTGACAGTAAGCTTGATGGGTTCTTTTAAACACACAGTGCAATCAGAAGACTTTCTTAAGTTTACAGGAAATGCATCCCATCGTATGTTAACTCTACATAGGCATACATTCCAATAGGATTGTGAACACTGAGAGCTATATGTTTCTTGATTGCCATAGGTGATCCCCGCTCCCCAAACCATCACCACTAATATATCAGGGCTCAGGTATTACTCACCTGCAGAAGATCCTACAGACTATGCCAGTTGCCTTGTGGCAGATCAGATCCAGGAAGAAAGAGTTGTGTCTCTAGCAGTTGAAATATATGAGGCCCAGTAGGCATAGTAGTCATGCTTATGCAGAGGTGGCTATAGTCTCCTGCATCATTACATAGGAGATATATATATATATATATATATATATATATATATATATATATGCCAATTTCAAAAATTTTACATAGTGAATACATGCTGAAAACAAATATTTATGACCTTGACTACATTTACTGAATCAGAGTGTTTATTACCTTGACTACATAATAAAAAACAAACTGCTAGAAGCATCAGCAAGACAGCATATTTATAGCCATCATGGGCCTCCCTATCAATCCACATTTTTATGATCCCTCATTATAAAATCCAAACATCTGAAGTCTTCTGTAATAATCCCTTAGCAAGAAGACCAGAGCTCTGCATCTCCAGTCCAAATCCATGTATGCTGCAATGTTATATGACCAGAACACAAGACCCCTGCCTAGGATTACTAAAAGTCACCTCCAGGTGGTACTCTGACAAGTTCATCATTCATGGAAATGATCATTGATCAGTTGGTGTGTGGTTGCAACTTTAGAAAGCATATGTGCTGAAGTCATACTAATATTCTTTTAGTTATCTAGAATATATATGCAACTAAATATGTTACATACTCATCAGTGTGCTGCTGTTAACAAACAGAATGTCATGTGATTATGCAGCACAATATTATATATCTGATACATTTTCTTATTCACTAGAAATAGCTCCTGCAGTCTATGATTTAAGGCCTGTGCTATATGCTCTCTCAAAGCGATTATCTGCATCTTAGTCACCATGGATGAATTAAAAAAAAAGAAAAAAAGAAAGTACTTCATCCTTGAGAGTAACTAGATTTAAAGGCAGGCATCATTAGGTGAATTTGTATACTCAACTTTAAGAATGTTATGAAATAGCCATTTGCAGGGTCATGCACTTCAATACCAGTGATACAGGTTTCTGATGCATGAGCATCAAAGTTTGAGATTAGCCTTGACAACTGAGAAAGACCCTGTCATAAAACAAAGAAGAAAAAGAACTGGGAGTGTAACTCAGTGATAAAGAAGTTATGATTTCAATTCTTCATATTGCTAACTAAGTTAGAAATATGAAACAAAAATATTATTAAAATTAATACTATTAATATTTCTTATTATATAAACTTCTCTCTAGCTGTAAATTCATCATAATTTTGCATGGGTATTGAAACCAGTGTTCTAATAGAGTGCGGAGAAAGCCCAGAAATTTTACAGAATGAATTATATTTTCAAATTAAATCCAGTTTTACACTGTAACAAATTGTGTTGATAAAATGTGAAACAACAGACTCCTGATTAAAGTAGATAATATTTATTCATTATATGTCAAAACAATTTCAATGTTTAAACCTTAGGAAATAAGACGCCATTTAAGTTGGGGTGATTATCACAGCTCTCTTTCTGTTTGACATCCCAATTCTGCCTGTGTATGAACCTGAAAAGAACCGGTATGGTGATATGTTTTTGTAATTTCAGTGACTCAGAAGATTGAGGCAGGGAGATTTCACATTCAAGGCCAGCTTCAGCAACTGAGTAAGTACCAAAGCAAACAAAAAATGACTGTATTTGGCAATGTTTATACAACTGTAATGCCAGAAGGATGGGATAATGAGGCAGGAAGATCATAAATTCAAAGTCACCCTCAGGCAAAGTAAGACCCTAGATAACTCAGTGAGAATCTGCCTCTAATTATAATACAAAATAAGGCTGGGGATGTGGCCCAGGGTTAAGTGCCCCTGGCTTCAATCCCAGGTACAAAAATATAAAATAAAATAAAATGGGGCTGGAGGTGTGAGTTTGTGCTTAAATGCTCCTGGGTACAATCTCTGGTACAAAACAAACAAAAATTCTGCACTTTTGAATAAGTATCACTATCTAACATCCAAGAGAATATGAAAATGTTAATAATTCATATAGTCTAGATGAGGTCAGTTTTGGCTTTGAGATAAGGTAGAGTTGACCCTGAATTCCAGTAAAGTTACTTAGTAGTTGTGAGACTTAGGAAATATTCTTTCAAACTGAACACCTATGTAAACCTCAACTATTACAAAAGGCATAATAATCATAAGTGCCAACATGTAACAATTCTTCAGCTTGATCTATATACAGAAATTTAATGATATGTTTTTACTCCTACTATAGAAAAATGTAGAATGTGTTTCCAAAATTTTAAATATGATCTCTTATTATTTTTTATGGATTATGTAATGCTGTGGCTATAAGAGTATTCGGTATCTGTTCAGGAAACATTTTGAATGTTTTTGTTTTTACTTTCAGAACACAGTTACCTCCATGAGAACAAGCCCACAATAATTTTTTGATAATGAGTTATCCTGGAAAACAATCAGGGTGTTTTATTGGCAATCTGATTACACTCTAAAGTTCAGTGTACTTACCAACAATCAGCTAATCATATGCAGCAAAAATTCCAGGTGAGCCGAGCCTAAATTGATGACCACCCCAAATATAAGCTAATAAGTTTTTGAGTGAGTTAACTAGTGACAGATAATTAATTAGTTTACTCATTATGGGCTGGATGCCAGGATTCAATCACATGATGTGCAGAGGTTGTATGCAAAACAACAGTCATTTTATAGATAGTGATTTGTTTTTTCTTCCTTAAAATTTTGTTGACTCTCTTAATAAACTTTATTGAACTATAGAAAAATATTTATAGATATATATGCCTCTAATCATGCAAATATTCTCCCAGTACCTAATAAATTTGGTATGAATATTAGTACAATTAAAAAAACCAAATATCTCAATCCTGCCCTTAGTGTCAAGGTAAAATTGCAAATAAGTTTCTCTTTATATATATTTATAAGGTAGAATCTGGGCTACTGAAAAATCTGAGGACATGGCACCATCCACTTCCTGGGACACCAATTCTTTATGTTTATCATGTGATACCTGAAATGGGAATGACTCTGTTCTTAGATTCCGGTGAAGAACAAGGCCCACATTTTTACAGTTCTGGGTTGGAGCTGCCAGTGATCTCAATGTGCACTGTCTCTCCTGTTATTTGGCCCTGTTGAGAATTTGTCCAGGAAGTGTATTCCATCACCTAGGACATAAAAATGAGTGGTTCAGGTCTTTCATCTTGCTGATGTCAATGAATTCATAGCTCTTAAACATGAAAGTTTAAAGCAGTAAACTGAGATATGCCTGAGACTTCATGTAAATAGTGAATATTAAGATGGATTTCCAAAAGTACATGTATGTATTAATAAATTTATAATGTCAAGTCATGGTAATATTTTGAATATATTGTTTTTAGTTAGAATTTGTTTAAGCCCTTATTTTTCTTCTTCTTCTTATCCTCCTTTCCTCCATCTCCTCCTTCTTTTTCACTTAAGGACAGGGTCTTTCTGAGTTTCTTATTGACTTACTTTTTTCTGAAGGTAACATTGAACTCATAGTTTTTCACACTCCACCTCCTGAGCCACTTGGATTACAGGTGTATGTAACTGTGCCTGACTTTTGTTTTTCATTTTTAATGTGAATAGTAAAAACTTTAAAATTATACTTGTGAGTCTCTTTTTAGGGTTGAGAGATATGGGGACATTGAAGCCTCAGGAAATTGCTAATGAGTTTAAACCTCAAGCTATTTTCCATAATATCAGAGGACAGAAAAGTTAAATATAAATTTAAAGTAACTGTGAAATCATTTTCATAAATAAAAATCTATACATATTTATTCACAAATTGATTTAACTTTAAATACAGTGATGAGTGTAAATGCACTTCTGTCTGGGTTAGGTCCTACTATTGGGAGGAAATTCTGCCTCAAAGTAACTCCATACCAAGACACTTAATGCAATTCACAGCCACTCAAAATAATAATAAGAAGAAGGGAAGGGGGATTCCAGGTTTGTGAAGCACACCTGTAATATAAGTTATTTGAAAAGGCACCACAGGAAAAATTTATACCCTCTCTGAAGATATATATATATAGTGTTATAGTGTTTATGGGATTTTGTAATGAGGGTGCACAAGTCTATTACACAGTCCTTTTATTTCTTGAATTTTTATTTGTTGCTGCAGATGGATACAATATCATTATTAGTTTGTTTCTTTGTGGTTTTTTTTTTTAATGTGGTGCTTGGTGTTCAACCCAGTATCTCACACATACTATGAAAGCACTTTACCACTTAACCACAACCTCAGTCCCCACAGTCCTTAACATACTCTTTTTTTTTGTGTGTGTGTGTATGTGGTGCAGGAAATTGTATCCATGGCCTTATATAACCAAAACAAGCACTCTACTAACTAAGCTGTATCCCCAAATCTGATCCTTAATCTTTCAACAATGAAAATGGGGAAGTGCCTGAAGCCTTTTCCAACCAGTCTCTTAGATGAAAACTGTCCAATCCTCACACAGCCAGTTATGAGGGGGTGGGATCCCACAATCTTCTGTTCACTTGGTGTCTGGAGCCCAGCATTTTTTCAATCTTTTTGTAGGCTTTCTGTCCTGGATCAGGAGCCCAGGTTTCTTTGGTACACAAAAGCTTAAAAAATCACAGCTCAAAAGCTGAGAACACTAAAAACCATGAAAGGGTAAATTTGTTTGTTATCCTGAGACTTGGTATAAATGTTGTTTGAAGCTGGTGAAAATGGCAATGTCAGAAACTGGAAATTGTGGCTAGGGATTCCCCCATGGTTCTCACCAGTGTCTGGGGCCAGAGGGACTCTCTTTGGCAGCTCAGCCTCCCCCCTCTGACTAGTTTAGTCTGAAGCTTAGATAAGAAGTTGATAACCAGATAATTTTGTTCTATCATTGTATGGAGTTTTCAGCTTCTTTCTGAAGCCCTTTGTTGGCATCCATGTGCCACAAATATAGCATGATCTCAGATTATTATCCCGGTGGTGAAGACTGGGATAATTATCAGGAGAGAACCCCAACTCCATTTGTTGTATTCATGCATGAGAGAGACTGTGGATTTTAGGACTTGTTTCTCATGAGTTTTTGTTTTGTTTTGATTTGTGTTTTGTTTTCTTTTTTGGTACCAGAAATGCAACCAAGAAGTATATGTCCACTGATTTACATCCCCAGCCTTTTTTTGTATTTTTATTTACAGAAAGGGTCCCTTTGATTTTTTTTAGTTCCTTACTAAATTGTTGATGATGGCTTTTAACTCATGCTCCTCATGTCTCCAGAGCTTTTTAAAAGAAAGGGAAGCTTTATCTTAAATCCAAAACAAAAATTTAAAATCCAGAACTTCAGCTTAAGTTTTCATAGGTCTGAGAATAAACTCCTAGTTTTCTAGCATTTAGTTCACATATCTGTTTTTAATGTTTATCTCTGTTCACAGTGAATAAGTATAAAATAGAATAGACAGTAAGATGACCCTCATGAGGATAATGGGCTTCATTGTACCACACCTCTAGGCTAACTGGAAGATATGTTAATGAACACCATTAAGGCCTGTTTCAAATGTAAAAACTCTTGAAACCCATTTGGGAGTACACCTCCAACAAAGTCTTTTGTTCCTGGGGTGATCCCAGAAAGAATGAAAGTGAATCCATATGATAGTTAGGATGCCTTTTCCAAAGACTATTTTAAATATATCATGCTTAATATTCAGCCCCAAACAATCTGTAAACTTCTAAGATGACACACCAAAATGAATTTTTCTAGTATCATTCCCCTTTTCACATGGTGGGAGTTCTATTTCTTCTTGCTTAAATAAATAAATTTTATTCTTCAAAATTTCTGAGACAAGTTTCCAGATACAATTGGCAAAGTTAGAAATTTTGTTTCATCTCAAAACTTCACTTTCAACATAATCAATGATTATTTTCCCATGTTTCATAAAAAGTCACAGATTTCCATTACTATAATATTAAAGGATTCTTTTCTTCTGCGTCAGACTATCTGCAAGTTTGGATCAGCAATCAAACAATAACCACTATTCAAAAAATAAACTGTGATTACAATTATATTAAAGAGACAAAATTTATGATAATTCAAAAAAAGCAGAGTTTAATTGAATCTATTTATATACTTCAGCAACATATCTATGAAAAATATGTTAATGAGCCTGGTCTCCGATCTACTTAAGACCAAAATTTTGGTTTCAGTTACCCATATTTCTGTTTATCTGTGAATCATTCAGAAATGATTAGGCACACATCCTCTCTGTAGGAAAAATGTCAATAATAAATAAAAAATTGATTAATTGAGGTGATGCTAAGGAATTATCTACTGTATTATCTACTAGCAACCTATTCCATCAACAGAATTTTCAAATTTCCATTTTGAATATTTTTATCTTTAGCTAGATCAACCTATTATTTAGGAACATGTTTCACCATAGAACATGAGGAAAGTTCTGATGTAATCACACCTTAAAGAGATGTTGGAACATTTTACCTCCTTTGGGACCATGACCATTATTGGGTGTTGGCTGAGGTTGCCTCATGGGCTCTTCTAGTGCATTTCCGTATACATGACCTGGATGGATTGGTGCACGTGGGCAGAAAGCCCACGCACAGACTTTTGACCTTAGCCCTGCCTAATGGTTTAACCTGAATTCTGCCTAGGCCCTTAGTGATAGTAACATAACTCCCCCTATTGGTTCTTGCTACTGCTCTTCTTATTCCCTCCTTCTATCATTATATAACCTTGTCCCTGACACAATAATAGTGAGATCTGCTGTGCCTACACAGCTGATACAACTCCTGGCTCAGTGTAGTTTCTTCCCAATCTTGGGGTGGGGACTGGGCCATCCCTCTCACTCAGCCCCTCAGTGATTAGAGGCTGGTCCTGTCTGTCTCACATGTACCTTTGTTGTAGGGAGCAACAAAGAGAGACATAGTTGAATCTTACAGTAAACTGATATTTAATTCAACATTAACTGAGTAACAATGCAAATTTTAATATTTTCCACATTCAAAGTACATCATCTCTTGGTGCTATGCCAGAGAGTACTCCAGGGCCAGGTGGTGACTAGGTGTCAGGTATGAAAAAATTCAGCCTCTGATCCTGAGCTGAAAGTATTTGCAATGCCATTTGTGTTAGGTGCCAGGCTGGAGCACCAATAACAGCTAAAAAGAGCTGTCACTGCCCTTAAGAAGTCTGGAGTCCAGAGAGGAAGATAAATATAAATCAAATAATTGCCCAAATAAAGATATTATCACTAATAGTGAAGAGTTGTGTACAGAAAATGTTAAGGTGCCCTGAAAGATCAGAGAGATGAGTGGGCCTGGATGTGGGGACAGAGAAGGACCATACCCATCAGATTCTGTGTTGTCTATTGAGCATAGAGATGACTGACGGCTGTAGGTAGTGGCATATTTTTGAGTTTTTATGAGCAGCACTGGGACACCCATACCCTCACCCAATTGTCCTGAGGATGATCACAAGCAATAAAGTCTCAGGGAGAGTTTGTGTCCACATAGAGGTTGGGGATTCCACCAGGTGATTGGCATATGGAGGCTTTGGCCTTGACCTGTGGGTCTGCAATAGATGTGGTTAAATATTTTTTTTTTCTCTAATAGTGCATTCATCTCAGTTGCCTCATTGAATGAAGGTTTAAACAATGTCATGCTCACATGTCATTTTCTGACTTTTACTGGTGTATGGTGGGCCTGCCACTGTACTCAAAAATTTTCCTAGAGAGATGGTCTCATGTTCCCTTATGCAGTTTTATGCCTTCAGATACTCACAAGCAATGGCTTTGTTAATAGAATTCCTCAAAGAAGCACTCAGGACCTGCCAATATGGTACAATCTAGAGAAAATCCCTACAGCAGAGAGCTTCCACAACTTCATTTGAAAAATTTGGATATTTTATCTCTTTTATGCCCAGCATTTTCACAGGCACCCAATTAAAAGCAAAAGAAGCATCAGAAATGGCCCCACCCTAAAAAGTTCATGAGACTATTCAAAATGAATTTTCACTCATTTATTCAACAAGTAATGAGAACCTACAATGCACCACACATAGCAGCAAATTTGGAGGCCATGATCATAGTTGCAGCTAAGCACAATCCTGGCTTCACAGTGCTCATAATCTAGAGGAGGGAAAGGGAGACTCAAAAAATTGATGCACATGGCAATTTCAAGTGTTTTACCTGCTTGGATAATCTAAGACCTATTGCAGGACATGCCATTTAAACAGAGTCATGAATGTGTCCAGAGCATTCTGGACAGAAAGAGACTTGGAGGGTTCTGAGACTCCACAGCAATTGGCTCTTTTAAGGAATAAGAAGCAGCAAGTGTAGCTAAATATGAGCAAAGAGGAAAGTGGTCAGTTGGCCAGCAGTTGCAGTGTGGATTTTATTTTGAATGCAGGAAGCTTTCCATAGGCAAACATGTTTCACTTCAGTCAGCACCTACCTGTCAATCTGGGGGGAGATTCTGTAGACCAGTAAAATATTGAAAGGGACAGACTTGGGATTCGTAGTACTCAGAACCCTAAATAAACAGACATTTGGAAAGGAAAGATGTCAATGTTAGCCTATTTCAGGGTACGAAATAACAGTGCCTCCTTTCTAGGAGGATTTTGTGGACTTGAGAGGATGAATGTGAAATGTAAATCAACCACAGGACAGGCTCATGCTTGTAGCTTGGTATCTGTTTTCTATCTTCTGTATTCAATACCCCACATTTCCTCCATGAAATTATTGCTTCCCTGTTTGGGGGAATATGGTTTGGCTCTTCCTACTCAGAAGTGTTTTTCACCTCCTACCCCCATATCAAAGTGACTGGCTCAGGGATGGCACTGAACTCAATCAGAGACAATGAAACCCTAGAAGATATTGCCAACAGCCTTCTGGCAAAACACACTTTCTGTCTTTCCCTGGAAGCATTCAGAAAAAAGATGTGAAATTTAGAATCACTGCAGCTATTTGTGACCAAGGGGAAGATTCCAGAAGTGTTAGGGGGTGTAGAGAAGCACAATGTGACTCCTGAGGATAAAACCAGTCACACAGAAGGCAGGGTGAAAGACAGAGAATTCAAAGTTCTTGTCACTGTACTGAGGCCCAGGATCAAACCTTACCTGCAGCCTGAGAAATCCTGGATATTTTAGTAGCTTTGGCCAGTTCAATGTTCTTTGTTATAAAAACCAGTTTTAGTTGGGTATTCATGTCTTGCAACATAAAAAGCCCATGTGACAAATCTTACAGTAGGTGCCCAACAGTTCAGAGAGCCTCTGTGCATCCTTGATCCCTTGGAGGAAGTAAACCAACCCCCCCACCCAAACAAATAAAAGTTCTCTTCCCCCAATTCTCTCTTTCAATGTTTCCAGTCTTCCATCATAATACCACTGTTACTCTCATGGAAAGGCAAAGGAAGCAGAGGAGGAGAGGAAGCCTGTTTCCAGGCTACATCACCACAATGTGGGGAGCAGGAATAAAGCAGGAAAGAGCCACCTCCAAGCCTAAAAGTTTAGTATAGAAATAACAGGGTAAAAATAAACTTCCAAGTTCTGTACCTGGCACTTGCTTCTTGGCTTCACAGTTCTTATCTCTCTCTGCTATGGGAACAGAAATGTTCTTTTCAGTTCACCACTTGGCCTTCCTCATCCCAGCCGTGGGCAGGGAGGAGGAGGTGTGGGTCATTGTCTCCCATTTGTCCACACCTGCCAATTCATATCTGGAAATTCAAGTGACATCATCCCTTCCTGCATCCCCTCTTCTTATTTTTTAAATCACTTTACATAGGATGCTCCAACCAAAAGGTGGGTGAGCAAGCCTTGGCTGAGGTCTCCACTCTCTAGAGGGTGTCAGAAAAATGAAATGATTTATCCAAAGTCACACAGCTAATTTGTACTTACTGTATTCTGGTCTTATGCCAGGGCTTTTTCTACCCGTATCTGAGCAGGGACAAAAAGAACTTGATTCTTCTGCAGAGCCCACATTCAGCCAAGTAAGCCTGGTACCAGGCTGCTACTATGGGTAGCCTTCACATCGTCTGGGATATAAGCATCCTTTGTGCCACCTGAGAGCCACACCCCTCACAGTCACACACTTTTTTAGAGCTTTGTGTTCACCAGGAAGCAGTCTACTTGTTTAACACAGAAGAACACTGGGGAGAAGTCAGTATCAGGGACACAGCCCCAACTGCTGCTGACGTGCACAGAGGGTCCTTGAGCCTCAGGTTTCACATCTATACCATGCTGGTAAAAATAGATCTGTGTTGTAGGATTGTTGCAGGGCCTACATGAGTAAGTCATCCATGATGTAAGCTGCAAATAGAGATAGTTTCACTTCTTCCTTTACAAACTTATTGCCTTTTTATTTTTTATTCTTGTATAATGTTCCTGGCAAGAATTTTCTAGTACAATGTAGAATAAAAGGGGCAAGAGTACGCATCATTTTCTTGCTCCTGATGTTAGGGGGAAAGAATTCAGTCTTTCATCATTGAGCGTGGCGTTAGCTCTGCACTTTAATCTTTTAGATGTCCCTTATCTGGTTGGGAAAGTTCCCATCAATTCCTAGTATGTTAAGTGTTTTTACTGGATCGCATGTAATTCATTTTTTTCTCTCAACATATTGAGGTTTACCCATGTCTCACCATAGATTGAACAGTCCCCCTTTAACTGAAGGTTTTGTAGGGGAGATACAGAAGAAGGTTAAATAACTTAATACCCCTCTCCTCTAATTACCTCCTCTTTTTTTTCTTCAGCCACTATATCCCCACCTCTCTGCACATCGGTTTCTCACAGAAAACCAATCTCCTCTCTCATCCACTTGCCTAGCAGAGGGTCTCATCAAATAGAAACCGTCTTCCTCTTCATACATCTGGAGATAATTATAAAAATGTGGGAATTCCACAGAATAAACCTTTCCCATTGCTTTGTGGGAGAAAGGTAAGCTGCAGGTCTCCCTGAAGGAGTCTGGGCTTGAGCCTAGATTAGAAGGACAGGTAGGACATTGCCAGGGAAGAGAAGAAACCGCTTGAGCAATGACACCTTATGTTGTGTCCTGCCATTAAATCAATCTAAATTTAGCCCTTAACAATGTCCAGGTAGTTTGGCCTTGGTTGTAATTAAAAGAGGATTTTTTGCCCACATGATGTTTGCACTCATTGGCTCTATAGATTCAATATGATTTTTGGCCTCTACAATCATCCTGTCCAATATGGTCACCATTGGCCACATGGCTTTAGAAATGTAAAGTCATTACAACTAAGTAGCATTAAAAATTCAGTTTACTCTTTGAACTAGATACATTTCAAGTGATCAATAGCCACATCTAGTTAGTGGTTGTCATATAGAACTGTAGAACATTTCCATCATCACAGAAAGATCTCTTGGAAAGCATTACTCTTGTATTGAAGGGAGAGAAGATGAAATTAAGAACATAACTGGGGACCTAGAGCCAAACAGGTAAGCCCTGGGTATAAGGTGAAGGCATCTTGGTAGAGGTTTGTAGGTTGGGTTTATGTTTTGGCTCTGTCCCTTCTAATTTTGCAACTCTCAGATAAATTATGACTCTTCTCTGGTTTTCTCATTGACATGAAATTGCAATTGTAGGGCAATGTTATCCTAGGAGCTCATGCCATAATTTATAGACTCTGTTGTTGTTTAATATCCAGAAAGAGATATATGAAAAGGTTTCTTCCAAATGCACAGAAAAAATGCTTGGACTTGGGGAGTTCCAATGGCTCCAACAGTGCTCAGCTGAACCTGCTGGGCAAGTCAGTTAACATCTCTCTCTGAACCCCACTTCCATACCTGTGAAAGTGAATAAGCATTTTAGGAGGATGAATTGAGATAATTTAAAGGAAAGCATGTTGAAAAGAGACCTGGATGCCAGATTCTCACACAAAAAAATGTAAAGAAAGCTATTTTCCAAATTGATGTAACCACAGAATTTCATCATTATCTCCTTCTCCTCCTCCTCCTTCTTCTTTTAATTCTCCCAAGAAATGTCCACAAGCACTAGTTACAATAGTGTGGAGTACACTAGAGAATTGACTTCAACAGGAATAGAGCACTCTCCTAGGCCACAGCTAAAGTCAATGGCTATCACCCAGTGTTGTCCCTGAAAAATATCTGTTCTAAGATAGAATTGTGAAGGTCAGTGCTGGATGACACCAGAGAGATTGCTTGGGCTACAATTGTTGGGAGGAATCCAGAGAAGGAAGAGAGAGAAACCTTTCAGGAAAGGCACAGGGTGGCAAAGAAATCCTACCATTCCTGAATAGGTACACACTTTGGCATTATCATTGGCCCTGTATGCCATCCTCAGAATAACTGAAAGGCAAGTGGTATTATACCCATTTCACAGGTGAGGAAGCCGAAGCTCAGGCATTAAGAAACGTACACATTTTTCAACATGCAATAAATGGTAGTGCTGGGATTTGAAACCAGGCTGCCTGAATCCAAAGCCCTGGAACTTTTGTCTCAAAGAGCCTAAAATATCATGACCCTCAGACCTTAAATCTATAACAGATGAAAAAGTCAACTGCTTGCCATTTGGAAACCCAGCATTGTAATGATTAAACTTTTTTTATGGCTACATGAGCTGTTTAAGTGATATGAGCTTAATCCATTATCTTTCCAAAGTTTCTCCAGCTTCCCATCAAAGATGAATCAAAAAGCCTGAAAACAGAGCTAAAATAGCCCCTCATCCTTGCCACTTCCCACCTCTACTCCTCTTTGAATCACCCACATGAAGTAGGCCAGTACCAAGCCTGAGGTTCTGGAAGTGTTGGAGAGGCTTATACCCACATTCTGGGCCTGAGTGAAACACAGATGATCAGTTGGGAAACTGAGTCCTTGAGCTGTTGGGAAGGGATGGGTGGGTGTGACATGGAACAAGAACTCTGTGGGTGATGTGTGTCTTGTTGGATTATGCAATCTCTATCCTAGAGACTAGGTATTGAACAACTGCAATCAAAAGCAGCAGTTCTGAAGTATTTATTTTTAAAAATCTGACTTCTTGAGGGTATGGAAACCTTTGACTCTGCAGGAATCTAGTCCAAATTGCAAACAGAAAATCTCATGTAACATCACCAGCACTTAGAGATTGAAAAACAGGTTGGCATTTGGGAGCCTTACACAGAAGAGGGGAAAACAGTATAAAGACATATCCTTCTGACTGTTTTGGCTGAACTTGAAAACAAGCACAGTGTCTTTATTTGCAGTTAATTAGATTAACCCAGCTGGGATTGAAAAGTGGACCACTTTTGCTCCAGTAGCATTTAGCAATTGTTGAGCATGTGTTGTCATCCTGCCTTTAAACACAACCATATGTATGAAATTTTTTTTCTCTTATCCATTGGACTGGAAAACTATTAAAATATTTGCTCTGTGTTCTTATTGAATCAGGGGCAAAGAGCAGGTCTCTGTAGTGTCCTTTAGTTGAAGGGGATATCAAGTTACAGCAACTAGCCACTTTCCCACTCTTTGAGAATTTGAACTTGAATGGGTCTCTTCTATCCAAAACTCAGGTCTCCCTCCCTGGAGGATCAGGCTGCCATCCGATCTTGCATCTGGCATGTGAAATCTACCCTTGCACATCCCCATAGGCCAAGTGGCTCTTCCTGTCACCCCTGGTAGATTTTGTAAAAATAGTACTCAAATCCCTTTTGAAACAATTTTATTTTCCATTGTCTGTCTCTACCATGTAACATCCCAAGGAAACATTTCACACTCCCCTGGCCCTTAGGGCCAAGAACACTTAGTAGGCAATTCAACAAATATTTGTTTAAATAAATCCTGGTGTTTCCCAACTTGGGTAAGGAATGAAAAAAGGCAAGCCAGTTGGTGAGAAAGTTACTACTTTTGCTGTCATTTCAGTCCTTCGAATGACAAGAGTGTCTGTTTTCTGTTAATACTTGCAACATCTCATTTCTGGCTATTTCACTCTATTCAACTACTCTACTTTTTAATAGAAAGTGCATCTGTGGGCCCAGAGTAAAGAATAATTACCAAAACTAGGATTGAATAATATTTGTGTTTGGTTTTCTGAGTGTTTTGTTTTTCCCCCCAAATATTGGTAGCTCTTCATTTAGGTAGTGATGTAAAATTTTTCTTTAAAAGAAATTTAAGTGTAAAGATACTGCTTTTAAAGAAAAATAGTCACAATGGGGGTGAATAAAGTGGAAGACTGGAAGGGTTATCCTTACTCTGTCACAGTCTGGCTGGGCACAATTCACGAGCCACTTGTCAAGAAGGAACACACCTTATTTTTAGCACTCATGCCGCATGCCCCACCATGCGAGCTCTCCAGGAATTCCCCAAGAGCTCAAATGCAACCTCCAGCACTTTCATGAGCACACAACTGGAACTCTACCTGCCAATTCCACCCACGTGAACTTTCTAGGAATTCTGCGAGAGCTCCACGGGAACTCCGCAAACTCCAGCAAAATGCCAGGTGCCATCCCGACTTGGCTGTGTCTCTCAACATGCAGCTGCTTCTCTCAACATCTCCCCTTCTCTGTTTAATTAAACAACAAGCATGTGGCTTAGGGACCGTGCCTGTCTTAGGTTGTCCAATACTACATATGGTCTTTACCCGTCATTGGATGAGCTGACCTCAAGTCAGCCTCCTGTCTTAGGTTGGTACCATTGCAATTGGATCTTACTAATCATTGACTACTGGTCTAGCATACAGCCTTACCTGTGGATAGGCTTTTGTAGCAGTGTGGGGGTGAGATTCTTTGCTTCACCTCTGTTGGCCCTCAAATTTTAGCTGAATGACCATCACAAGCAGAAGGAAGGAGGATACAAAATGCCATGACACCAAACCAATTGATGGCTCCTTTTGGAAAAATTGTACCACTGATGACACCATCAGCAAAAATAACCCGGCACTACTACAAATCGCTGCACCAACAGACAGTTCACAATGCATACAAGTGATACATAGTCCAGGCAACTTCTGCAAGCAGTTTAAATCAGAGGAATCCGTTAATATGTCAATTTCCTCCCAAAGCAAATGGACTTTCTGATTGAGCATCACTTGTTGTGTTACATTATTCATTAATACATCAGTTTATAGAGTTGATTGTGATAGCTATTGCAGAAGGTGTAGTTTGCTTTTATCTTTGTCTTCACTGGCACTGGGATGAAGATAGGAAATCTGGCAATGATGGATAAAGAAAAAATTATGTAACATCCAGCACGCACTAAAAGAAAGCAATTTTCTGAACAATTTACATTATCCTGATCAGAATTATTAAATATAATGAAAAGATCTGTTAACCTCCTTTTTTTGCTCACATATTAAAACAATCCTCAACAGCTGTTTACCCAATTTAAATTAAACCATTTAAATAACGTGAATAAGAAAAAAAAATATTTGGATCCATTTTTTTTCATGAGCGCTCGTCATATATGATATATGGACATATGCACATAAAGACATACAACACAAAACACAAGTGTGCACACATAATATAATACATTCAACACATAACATAATAGTAAAGGCCTTGTAACTTTATATAGGTGAAATCTCCAATGCAATGTTTTAAAACTCCATAGTCAAAAAATAGGACTGATCAACAAAACATTAACCTAGGTCTGTATGAGCTCAAAAAACAAAATAGAACTTCGTGATGCGGAAAAGGGCAACAATACATAAATAAATAATAAACAAATACAGAAAGCGTCCTGGTTTCATTAGCCTCCAGGTGTGGGAGAACCACTGTTGCAGATGTAAGGATAGCCAAACTGGAGTTTTGGATATCAGCTGTTATGGATTTGAGCCAAATCATCCTCTTTTTGGTCTGTAGAAATCACTTTAGTTAGTCTTTCTGGAAACCAAATGGGCTGCTGTTCTCCCTGTGGAAACACACAAACAGACCCCCGACTCCAGACAATTACTGGGTCAGAACCTTTCCATTGTCCTGTTAGAGTATCATTCCAAAGTACCTTGGGCTTATATACATTTTTTGGATACATTTTTTCCGCAGCACTAAGCCCTGATGAATCCAAATTTAAAAAGTTTAGAGTAAAAAGGGTTATTTTAAGTTTATCTTTGGAAAATATATACCCCTTCCCAACTCCCTCTTTTTGCTTTAATAAGTACATTTTAATAGTTTGATGAGCTCTTTCAACTATGCCTTTTCCCTGTGGATTGTATGGGATTCCTGTTATATGAGTAATGCCAAATATGAGCAAAATTGTTTAAAAGAGGTAGAAGTATAACCAGGGTCATTATCTGTTTTTAACTGTTTTGGAAGGCCCACAGTGGCAAAATTTTGTAGGCAATGAGCTATAATATCTTTAGTTTTTCTCCTGCATGAAGGGAGCCCATCAAAATACTTCTGGAAGAAGTATCAACGGTAACATGCAAATATTTTAATTTTCCAAATTCTGGCAAGTGTTTGACGTCCATCTGCCAAATATGGTTAGGTATCAGTCCTCTAGGATTGACTCCAAGATTAACTTGTGGTAAAAAGGTCACACAATTTTGACATTGTTATATTATTTGTCTAGCTTCTTCCTTAGTTATTTTAAAATGCTTGTGTAAAGTATTAGCATTGACATGGAACCTTTTATAAAAATTTGTAGCTTCTTCTAGTGTAGAGAAAATATGTATGTCATGTGTAGTTTTCTCTGCTAAATCATTGCCCAAACTAAGGCCTCCAGGCAATACTGTATGTGCCTGATATGTCCTATAAAGAATGGATCTTTTCTGTCCCAGATTAAACTTTGTATAGTGGAAAACAAAGAGAAAACAGTAGAGAAAGGTGAAATCCTAACAGCATCTTCAAGGGATAATATAGCATTAACTATATACTGACTATCGGAAAATAAATTAAATACAGAATCTTTAAATATCACAAAAGCTTTTAATACTGCATTAAGCTCTACCTTTTTAGCTGATATTTTGGGTAATAAAACTGTAAACATTTGATCAGGGGTAACTACTGCTGCTGTACCATTATTTGACCCATCAGTGAATATATTTGGAGCATTTATGATAGGTGTTTTTCTTGTCATTTTTGGAAAAACTACAGGATGCGATGAACAAAAAGATAACAAAGGATTAGATGGTAAGTGGTTATCAAATGAAACATTAGATTTGCACATGATTATTGCCCAAATATTTAACTCATTAGCTAACTCATCAATTTGATCCATAGTATATGGAGTAATAATTTTATTGGGAAGAATTCCAAACACTCCCTTTGCTGCTTATATTCCTTTGAGTATTAATTGTCCTACAGCCTCAGGATGCCTAGTAAGAATAGTGTTATGAGAATAAGATAAATGTATCCATAATAATAGACCTTCTTGCCAAAATACTCCTATAGTAATATTTTTGTTGGTAGTACAATAAATAATAAAGGCAAACTTATATCAATTCTATCCAAATGCATATTTTCCATGTATGTTTCATTGATTTTTAATGTTTTTCTTGCTTCAGGCATTAACATGCGGGATGAATTTGGATCTGATGGATCTTTCAGGATATCAAATAATGGTCCCAACTCTCCTGTTGGTATGCCTAGATAAGGCTTTATCCAATTTATGTCTCCTAATAACTTTTGAAAATCATTAAGTGATTTTAGTTGATCTACTCGTATTTGAATTTTTGGTGGAGGGACCATGGTTGAGGATAATAGAACTCCTAAATAATTAATTGAAAAATTTAATTGTATTTTATCTATTGCTATCTCTAGATTATAATTTTTTAATCAGTTTGTAAGTGTGGCATAACATTCTAGCAACTTTTTTTTTTATCTTTGTGTGTTAATAATACATCAACCATATAGTGAAATATTTGTAGTTCAGGATTTTGATTTCTAAGTGGCTGGATTACTTTGTCAACATAAATTTGACACATAGCCATCCCTTGAGGGAGTACTTTCCATTCATATCTCTGATCAGGACCTTCATGATTCAGTGCAGGGATAGTAAATGCAAAACATTGACTATCCTCTGGATGAATTTAAATTGAAAAAAAAAACAATCTTTAATATCTATAACTAAAACATACCAGGTTTTTGGCAAAGCAGGCAATTGGGGAATACCTGATTGAGTAGGTTCCATAATAACCATCTCATTATTAATGGCTCTTAAATCTTGCAATAATCTCCATTTACCAGATTTATCTTTGATGACAAAAATGGGAGTATTATGGGGAGATACAGAAGGTTGTATATGTCCTTCTGCTAATTGTTGTTTGACAAGGTCATGGGCTGCTTGTACCTTTTCTTTAGACAGAGGCCACTGAGGAACCCATATTGGTCTTTCTGATTTCCAAGTAATTTTTATTGTCTCAGTGACTCCTTCTGAAAATCCAAACCATGTCTGTCCATTCCTTGATCTATTTGAATTGGTTTTGCTATACCTTGTTCTTGTTCTCCTAATCTTTTTTCTTTCCTAAAACCTTGTCTAGCCCTAATAGTGGGTGGATTTTGATTGATGTTATTTGTTGATGTCAAACCTAATTGATCTAGGACATCTCATCCCCATAAATTTACGGAAAGATGATCCAATACATATGGCTGTATAGTTCCTTCACATCCTTCAGGATCTTTCCAATCTAATACCATTGCACTTCTATGGGGATTAGTCGCCACTTCTAGGCCTGGAAGTGTTTGAGTGGCTTGTTGTAATGGCCAATGTTTTGGCTGTTCTTGTTGAGAGATGATGCTAAGGTCTGCACCTTTATCCAGTAGCCCATTAAATTCATGTCCTTGAATATTTAATTTTAGCATGCGGAGAGAATCTAAATTTAAAGACAGCATAGCCCAGTCTACACCTGTGGAGCCTAATCCCCTGGAACCTCTGTTCTACAGTATGACTGGAAAATTTATCATGTAGCCTGGGTATTATTAGTAACTGTGCTATTCTACCTCCTGGTGAAATTACTTATATACCCTTTGGAGAACTGGCTATAATTTTTATTTCACCTTCATAATGGGATCAATTACCCCAGGACATATCATAAGTCCTTTTAGAGTAGAAGAACTGCGTCCCAATAATAAGCCTACTATTTCTTTGGGAAGAGGTCCTTTTACCCCTGTGGGAATGATTTGAACTTCCATTTCTGGAGTTAGTACTGTTCTGACGGAGGCACAGATGTCTAATCCTGTGCTTTCTATGGTTTGTGTAGTGAGGGATTTAATGGACAATGTGTCCTGGGCACTACCCTGATGGGATTTCTGGGTTCCTCCAGTGCTCCGTATATTTGTGGTCTTGGGCCCCGGAGCATTGGGCCCCCCTGTCCATTTTTTGGCAACAGAGCCTGATGCCTTTCTCCATGATATCGTGGATAAACATCTGGTCCTTGTTCGTTTTTTGATAATGGAGTACCATCTATGGTGGTTTGAGAATGGCATTCATTAGCCCAATGTCTCCCTCTATGGCATCATGGGCAAATACCCGGTATTCTACTCCTTTGATACCTAGTTTTTGTTAAACGCAATTCCTTTTAAAATGTCCTGTTTGTTCACAATTGTAGCATGTTTTTGGCCTGGCATCTAAAACCTGTTGTACTGCAGCTGCCACAACTTGCCCTTGTTCATTAATGTCTCTACATAATTTAATATATGTGTTTAAATCTTCATGTTTCCATGGTCTAATGATATCTCTGCACCAACGATTAAGTTGCTCATAAGCCAGTTGTTTTATTAATGGCATTGCCTGTTCTGTATTCCCAAAAACTTTGATAGTTGTTTGAATAAGTCTATGTACAAATTCAGTGTAAGGTTCATTAGCTCCTTGTATTACCTTAGATAATTGACCTTGTAAACCTCCATGTCCTTGTAAAGTCTTCCATGCCCTAACCGCATCCACAGCAGTTTGTGAGTATACGCCAGGATCATATGCAATTTGTTGTTGCTGATCCTCATAAGGTTCCTTTCCTAAAAACATATCTAGATTTTTCTGAGGATAACCAGCTGCTGCATTTTGCCCAGCTGTCTCCTTGCAAAATTCCTCATTGGCAACCTTCCATAACAGGTATTGTCCTCCATTTAGCACAGCTTTACACATATTAGCCCAATCTGCTGGCATCATGTTCAAGTTGGTAATGGATTTGACCATGCTTACAGTGAAGGGTGCTTGAGGATCATAGATTGTTACAGCCTCTTTTAGCTACTTCACTTTTTTTGAAATTTAAAGCATGGTGAATTCACTTCCCTCCTGCCTGCTCAAAAACAGGGCATGTTAATATTTGAGATCCTGTCTCAGGATCCCAACTACCAACTGTGGGGGTTGGGGGCCTCCCAGCATATGGAGGTGGTGTTGTTGGTTGGACACTTATGTCCTCTGGTGATAGAAAGGTGTTAGTAGCAGTCTCCTGTTGTAACTTTTCTCCTTATGGCTTTTTCTGCTCTAAACTTTCATTCTCTGTCTGTCTAGCTCGAGAGAGCTTCTTTTTTACTTGAATTTTTTTTCTCTGTCTGACTAGCTTGAGAGACCTTCCCTTTTACTTGAATATTTCTACTATAGCTATAATACAACCCAACAAGATAATGCCAATCAAAATTGGAACAACAAAAAATAATTATAGCCTTTCTATCCTCCTGAAATGTCCATTTGTTCTTTCTCCCTATCTGTTCCTCAGATGTGAGTGGTTTTTCTTTCATCTTACACATCTCCAGGGACAGGCAACTTAAAACAAAAGTGAAGCAAAACAAAAGAAGAATCTTAAAATGGCTACCCATCCTCTTGCCCTGCCCTCAGGGGCAAACAATTTACCTTATCACTTACCCCCAGTCGTTTCCCCATACAAGCCACCAAATGCTGCAGTATGGCTGGACACAATTCAGGAGCCACTTGTCAAAAGAAACAAACTTTATTTTTAGAACACACACACACACTGCACCACGCAGCTCTTCAGGAAAACCCACAGAGCCCAACTGCCACCACCGTCTTCCCACATGCCTCTCAACCTCCCCCACTCCTCCTGCTCTTGAGGCTGATTGGCTGGGTCACATGGGCGGAGCCAAAGAAAATTCCTCCAATGAGCAGCTCCATGGTCTGAAAGGGTGGGAAAACAGCCCAATGAGCATCACCGCAGAGGAGCCAATCAGTTGGCTGCTAGACGTTTGCTGGGGTCGCTGTGAGCCAATCATCAGCTGGCAGCTAGTGCTGGCAGCTGGAAGTTTCCTGGGGCCCCTTTGGCTGTGGCTCTCAACAAGGTACTACTGCTTAAATAGCAAAAAAGGGTTTTGTCTGGAGTTCTCCACTTATTTATTTTATTATGAGGTCTGCAATTAAACATTGAGTCACATTCCCAGCACTTTTTTTATTTTATTTAGAGAAGGGATCTTGCTAAGTTGCTAAGTGTCCCACTAAGTTTCTGAGACTGGCTTTAACATCATTATCCTCCTGCCTCAGTCTTCTTAGTCACTGGAATTAAAAGTTTTCACCACTGCTGTTGCCTATTGCTTTTTAAAATTTTTTCTTAATTGTTGAAAAAGCTTTATTGTATTTATTTTAATGTGGTGCTGTGAATCAAACCCAGTACCTCACATATGCCAGGCAAGTTTGCTTCTACTGAGCCCCAGCCCCAGCCCTGCTTATTTGCTTTTTAAAAGCACCAACATTGACATTGATAATTTCTTCTGTGGTATGTTAATTTTCAATAGCTTCTAATTTTGCTCTTTTACTTAGATTTTCTTTCCTCTTATTTTTATAAAAAGTACTTTTCCAACTATTGAGATGGATAATTTACCAACAAATTCTTCGTCACTTTATGGCTTACTAATTTATGATTGTTTTTTCTTTTACTTTCACTTTAGATGCATCCCACTTTTTGATAGCCTTATGGAGTTTAAATGGCACACATTTACCTGTATATATCTTAGGTGTATATTTTTATCTTATTCTATATGTACAAACCCATGAAACCAGCCGTAAAATTAACAAAATCATCATATCCATTACTTTAATATGCCTCCTAGTGTTACTTTAAATCCCTCATTTTACTCTCCCCTACAACATTTTACATAATAAATCTGATCTTGTTGAGCACAGTGAGAAGAGGAAAACATCAAATTGATAGAGATCCTTGAATTATCACAAAGTAAACAAACCATGTATTATTCCCTAGATTACGAAATTGAACATTAATAATGTCCTGAAAAATCACTTCATGCTTTATTCCTCTTAATATTTCTCCATAATTCCCAATGGTCATTACTCTTTTTGTTTTCTATACAATGCTATTTATTTCTTTCAAAAAAAGCAAATAATAAAATAGAAGTGTTACTCCCTCTTTACTCAATATAAAAATGTTGTATCTGTTTGGTTCTTTTAAACCCCAACCTCACCTCAGCCCACTGTTCTCTGATAGACTAGAATTGAGGAAAATCCTGATATGTATAAGGGGGCTGAGGCAGGACATAATACTGGGGCCTGCTAAGACAGGATATCATAGAATAAGGGGTAGGATGCAGAAAAAGAGCAAGGAAGAGGAGAAGGGAAATTGGAAACCAGGGGGAAGCTCAAATGAAACAAGCCAGCTGGTGTAACAATGGTAGAGTAAGCAGATCAGCATCTAGATAAGTGGAAATAAAAAGCCTGAATTTTAAAAAGTGGCATCTCTGGGGCAGCTCTCCAAGCTACAAGCAGGTAAAATGTTCACACACTAGTTTTTTCGCACGCTCACTACCCAAGGGGAAGCCCTTCCCAAACCCACTGGAAGGTTCTACTGCTGTCACCACAGTTTCTGATTTCTTCCAGCTGGGCTTCACTTTATCTTCTTCCTCATCTTCTGTATCCTATTTGTTTCCCTCTACATCCTCATCAGATAATTTTTTCTCCTCATTCCCCGTCTCATTCTTTATTTTGGTCTTTCCAGCTTGCATTATTCTTCATTTTCGTCTTATTCTTCAGTTCCTTGGCATTAAAAGAGCGCTACCTCATGATTTTCTCTGTGATAAATTGGTGTTCAGACTTGTTTGAAAACTGGGTCTCAGTGACTAGGTTGAAGAATCCTGGACTGAAGAGTGTAGAGGAAGCTGGATGAATAGTTCCCAGTGGTAAAGACAACAGTGGTGAGGGCCAGTTTGAGCATTCCCATAGAAGACTTTTTCCACTTCAGTTCTGGGTGGGATTAGAATTAAGGATTCATAGTATATGCCTTAGTAGATAGTACCACCCCATTTTACAAAGTGCCATTAATTTTTACCTTGCCAGAGCAGGCTGGAAAATTTCAATCATTTTTACATTTCTATTACCATTAATCTTTTCTGTCTGCTTGCTTCTTCTTCTTTTTTTCTCTTTCTGGTAAGTGTACCAGAGAGAAAAGTCTCTGTTGGCTTAAATTTTAGCTCCTGGAATAGTATTGCTTTGTACTTATCTTCATAAATTTATGTTTCATTTGAATGTTTGCTCCTATGTGATTTTCTAAAAAAATTTATTATTTCTGCTGTACTCTGTTGAGATGTATTTTCCCTGAGAGAAGTAATTGAGAGTGCATTTCTCAATATTTTATGGTATTAAAAAATTTACAATTATACGTCAAATGAAGGAAGACCCTTCTTCACTATGTGGTCAAGGTCTTCTGACTCATAGGTCACTGATCACAGTATGTTTTTAAGAGATCTTCAATGACTATACATTGTATTTAGCCTTAACACTTTGTATGTGTCAGACAAGCCTATGCAGGTCCTGTCATGAGGCTGTTTTAACTTTTCAAAGGCATCTTGAAATTCTGGTGCAGAGTTAACATTTGATTTGAACTCTGTAAGGCCTCACATAGTTTACCTATTAGTCTAAAATTAGGTAGCCAAATATGGAAGCATCTTATTGTTTTATTTAGCTTTTTTTATGTCTGTGAACAAAATTAAGTACAAAAAAATTTAGAAGAGGAAGAGTTTATTTTGAGGCTTAAAATTTCAGAGGTCTCAGTGCAGACATGGCTAACTTTATTTCTCAGGGTCTGGAATGAGAAAAAACACCATGGCAAGAGAGTGTGTGGTAGGGGAAGGAGCTGAAAAGATGTTGCCAGGAAACAGAGAGTGTTTTACTTATTAGAGAGAAAATATAAACCCCAAAGGCTTGACCCCATGTACACTTCTCCTTTTGCCATATTGTATTTGTCTCTAGTTATCACTCAATCCTTATCAGAAGATTAATTCACTGAATGGGTAAGACTATTATAAACTAATCATTTCACATCTAAACCCTCCTGCATTGTCTCATACATGAGCTTCTGGGGGAAAACTAATATCTAAATCTTATTTCCAAGAACCCACGTACCTATCTCTGTTTTCTGACTTTTATAAGGCTTGAGATAAGCTGCTTTAAATATGACATTATAATTAAGTTTCATAGGCTAATCTGGAATCCCAGAGAGGTTACTTGGTTAGAAAACTAAGTCATCTTAGAGGACACCTCATGTCTGCTCTAGGTGATGTGGTTTAGTGCAGCAATAAATTATTTAAATGTCTGTATTCATAGTTGGGGTTGGCTATGAACAGATCATTCGAATATTGTGAAAGAATTCCTTTACATCTAACACTTTAGATATACTTGTATTAAAATAATTATAAAATTTTTCAAATCCCTGATGTAAGACAACTCAGGAAAAATATATGACTACTTTTGTATTAAAGTCCTCCCACTCAAAAGCAGTAATTATGAATTCTTTATCAAAGAAATTCAAAGAAACACATCTCTTGAATTTTGTACTTTGAAACAGCCATAGTTACATTGCATTGCCATTAACAAGTTTTATGGATTAAGTACCACAGAATGGATATTTAAAGAAATGTTATGTTTTGATCTCAGATCCTGCCCAAATTAGTATTCATCAATATATTTATTATTATTATCATTTATTTTTTAAACAGAAAAAAAATTGATATTATTTTCTGTTATAAACTGTAAACATTACATAAACGCATAAATGACATTGGATACTTCCTTGAGACAATATTTTAAAAAATGAATGTGTATGTTTCTGAAAACTTTCAGCAAACATATTTGTAGCTCAAATCAAATAAAAAACATTTATTTCCCCACAGATGATCAAATTAACTACATCTACAGTGGAAGTATTTTTTTGTTTCCAACTTAAATAAATTTTCTTGTCGTCAGAAAATTTCGAAATAAAGGTACTTGATTTGGTGAATATACACCCATGTAGACATAGACTCAAAGTAATTTAAAATAATGTATAGACTTAATAGGAAATAAAAATAATCACTTCCAATTACTTTCTTACTTCACAAAAAACTGAGACAAAGCTTTATGTTGATTACCTATTTTAATCATCATTATTATTACAACGAGAAGCAGAATGAAAATCTGAAGCACAGAGTAGTCAACCAATTTTTTTTTCACAATTTTACTAATAAGATGACAAATTATGTTTGTGTATCATCCAGCCACAGGCAACAACAACCAATAATTTTAAAAGTGTTACAAAAACATGACTTTATTTTTTGCATAATAAAAATAGGTATCCCAGGACCAGGAGAGCAGCTGAGGAATGGCTGTGGAGAATTCTGCCTTGTCCCGCTTCTGCTCCACTTCACCTGGCCTGTCCACATGCTCATTGCTGTATAATTCTGGAGGGTTACCACACCTAGAAACATCTCCCCTAGAAACAATTTATACAACTCAGCCAGAAAATGTAGGAGGAAAACACAGGTCACAAATCCTCAGGTGAAGGGCAAGCTAGGAAACTGAGGGATGTGTTTTTCATAATTTTTTTTACATGAGGGTCATCAAAGATGTTCCAAAGAGAAGCAAACAGCAAACATCTAGGATCTGCAGGCTCTATGGTCTCTTCCACGTACTCAACTCTAACCATAGAGCTGGAAAAGAAGCAAAGCCAAGATGTAAAGAATCAGTAAATGCTGTTCAAAAAAAAAAAACTTTAACTGGAGAAACACAAGACAGGAAGAGGGTAGTGGCACTGATAAGTTTGTCTATTGGGCAGTAGTTTGAGTAGAAAATGAGTAGAAATATTAGAGTTATTAGTACTGTAGTAGTTTTGTACCTGGGGTGGGTTGATTTACAGTGCTGTTCTGGAAAAAAATTGCAGTCTTATAGAAAAGCAGAAGATTCAAGATATGGATCAGCAGTGAGATACATGTGATTTGGAATTGAGGCAGAGGTAGGATACATATTGAAGCCTCTGAGACTCTAGCCTGTGGTTTCAGTCATGGCTTTATTGCCTCTAAAAAGTTCACATCAGGATCCAGGAATTTGGAAACAAGAAGCTTGTTCACCTGTCATCTAATAAGACACGATGAGATTCCACAGAAGAAAACACAGTTATGGAAGGTTAAGAGACTTTATACAAATCATAGTTGTTGATAGGAAAGAAGAAATATATCTCTTGATTTTCCTGCACCACTACTTATACTTGCTTCCAATAAGAACTGAAGAAAAGTTGGCATCTGCAGAGCACCCATAAAATGCATTCATTGTCTTAATTATTCTTCACACAACCCTTATTATACAGATACAATTGAAATACACAGATACAATTGACTTCTCTGATCTCATGCTATATTTAAGAACTAATGCCAAAACAATAAATGATTTGCCAAAGATTATACAACCATAGAGCTAAGGCATGAACCTGGTTTGGTGTCTGAGCCCAGGCTCTGCACCACCAGACTGTACTGACCAGAGCTTCCTTTTCACTTCAATGCTCTTTGGGGCCCTGAGAAAGAACATCACATCTCTAAGAAATACTCAGAAGCCTCTACATTTTGAAATAGAACTAATATGCTGAACATGATGTGTCTAGTCTCAAACAGAAATTAAGCAGCAGCTGTGTTGTCACCACAATGAGTATCTATGGTCTCAAAACTCTTAATACACTGCTTGTCCAGGGAACAGCTACAAAGAATTTCTAGAGGAGTTTCCTTCTGGGAACCATCCAGACTTTGAGAATAAAATATAATTCTTATTTTTTTGTAGTTGTAGATGGACAGAATACCTTTATTTTATTGCTTAATTATGTATGTCATGCTAAGGATAAAACCCAGTGAGCAACACATATTAGGCAAGCTATTTTGACAATAAGCCACCAATCTAACCTGGAAATAAAACCTTTTCTAATACAGTTATCAGCTTTCACATTTCTTTTCCCATCCTCTGTATCTAAGCACTTGAGATAACTACAGATTTATAGTTTTTTTTAAAGAAATAATAATCCACAGATGATGCATCCCTTTTACAAAATTTCCTGAAATGGTAACAGTCTGAAAAATCACAACTGGACACCTGACCAGAATACTGCTGTGAAACAGTCAAGGTAGAGTATTTTCATGGCCACAAAGATCCATTGGACTGTCCTTCTCTAATCCACTCACCTTTGGCCCTCCCCTACCTAACTAACCCCCAACAACCTATCATATTCTAATTTTAATAATGTTATATAAGAAGAATATATAGTAAGTTCTGCTGTATAGACAGTGCTACATTACTGAGGAAAATACTTTGGAAATAAATTCAGTTTTGTTCACAAAATATTTTAGCCCCACTTAGCACTGAACTTTCTATAGTTTCTTGGGAAATGTAAAAACTTTGAAAGTAGTAAAGAAAACACAAATGCAAGAGGGCAAGTAATATAACCCCAGGAATAGTAAACAAGAAGGGTGGCCAACTATTTTGATTTTCCCAGGGACTAAAAAAAATATTACCCACTGAAACAGGGACAATCTATGGCAAATTAAACTGATCTGGTTACCCTACACTCACATGTGCATCCTCTAGACACATGGTCTAAATGGTCTCTCTCTCTCTTCAACATTTCCTTTGCCATAGTAAAGAATGCTCAATATCAGCAGAAACTTCTAAGAGGACAGCTTTAAAGAAAGTATAGCAACAAAACCGTGAAACCAAAGAGATATATCCTGAACCTGAATCCTACTTCCATAAATGTTTTTAGTTAAAAATGTTAAGAGGAAGATAGGTATGTATGAAACAAGATTCAGCTTTCATTCTCCAACTGAAACTACCCCACTTGGAGAAAAAAATATATATATATATGTCCACTTCTCTGATATAAGATATTTTATTTTTATTTCAAATCTTTCTCTAGCTGGGGATATAGCTCAGTTGAGTGATTGCCTTCCATTCATAAGGCCTTGTGTTCAATCCCCAGCACACACACAAAAAAAATTTAAAAAAAATCTTAGTCTAAAAATTAATATCATGATTTTACTTGAGACATGGACAAGAACTAAAGCCTTTCACCCTGTAACAGGTTTTAATATATGGAAATATAATAACCTATTTAATCATCAAATTGATATAATCAAGTCTAATTATCAAAGTTCAAAATGAAATAAAATGTGTATACTGGCTGTCTGATGCACATATGCACATCTGTGTGCACACACAAACTTGCAGAATCATTACATAGCTTTACCATGTAAAATGAGACAGATTTGGAGGATACATAGGGCAAAATATCTGCAATTGCTGCTGTGCACCTCCGTCTCTGACCTAGACTGTGAGTGGGGGACCCTCCCTTCAGCAGGCATTGTCAGCACCATTTTTTTTTCTCAGAATAACAAAATAGAAAGTCTGGATCACCAGTACCTTCTCTGTCTGCCAAAACAGGATCTTGAATGACAAACAGCATCTTTGAAGGGTTGGCCACAGAATGGGTTTTACTTTCAGGGTTAATTTGTAAGGTGAGAAAAGGAAGCAAAGAGAAGATGTACTCTTCACTTTCAATTCCATCCAAAGAATCAAACCAAGAATTTTCTGTAATAAGAACAATGTCATTTGAGAAGCACTGTGAGAAATTTGGATAGTACCTTTAAAACCTGCATAACTAGCATGCAGGGCCGTGCGCACCACCTGTTAGAGTCCCAGTTACAGCCGTGTGTCCCACTGCATCCCCAGGAGCCAGTCCTTTCTCTGCCACTCCTCTGGGCTGAGACCATGTGCTCCCACATGCTGCCTCTGGCGCAGCTCAGGCCGGCTTCCCGGGGGCATGGACCACTGAAGAGACACATGGCCCTCGGTCTGGAATGGCGGGCCCAGGACAGCTGCACAGGCTCTGCTCGCTCCTGGTAGTCCTGCTGGTCCTGCTGGCACCCTGAGCGGGCCGAAGTGGCACCTCCGCAACCAGCTCATCCAACAGCCATCTGGAGGCCAAGCTGGAGCACGGCTGGGAGAGCCTGGGGCGTGCTTGCTGGTAGCCTCACAGCACATGGAGGCTACCATCCACAGTGGCGCCAGCGATTGCCTGCTGGGCATCAAGCGGCTGCAGAGGCTGTAATACAACGTGAACATTGGCTTCCACCTGCAGCTGCTTCCAGACTTCGCATGGGTGGCATACACAGGACATGAGGGACAGTCTACTGGAGCTCTCCCCAGTGGAGCAGGGCATCACGAGCATCTTCAGAGTGGCCAGTAGATTCTTCCTCAATGGGAAGGATCAATATTTCATTACTATACTCAGAATGGCACATATTTAAAACTCATTAATTATTTATTTCTGGATTTTTTCATGCAACAACTTAGAACTGCAGCTGACCTAGTAACTAAAATGATGGAAAGAAAATTGAATAAGAGGAATCTCCTGTAATAAGAAAAAAAAGAAAAAGGAAAAGAAAGAAATAAAGAAAAGTTATGGTGTTCTTTCTATGATGCAGGTATTACTTTAGGTCCAAAGATTTAGACATTTTTACACATTTTTCAACAGTTTATCCTACAGTAATCTTGACGCAGGCATTATTATTATGCCATTTTTACAGAAAAGAAAGAAAAATTCTGAGCCGTTGAGTAGTGTGCCCAAAGTATTCCCTCTTTTCAATGTTTAACTATTATATATTCCTAAAGATGTTACTAGTAAGAACACAAAATTGTACTAAATAAAGGATGTTTTCTACTAGGAATTCAGAAATAATTTTTTTTTAATTTTAATTACTAAATGCTTTTCAAAAATTCCATGACTGCCAATATTCTTAATTCATTACAAAATCAAAGAAATTATTAATTTAATTAAATTATTAATGTACTGAGGGCATTTACAATTTATTCAAATTCATAAACAGTCTAGTAGCTGAAGGTCATGCACTAAGTAACTAGAGAGTCCACTGACAAACAAGGATCAGAGATCAGCCAAAGGTAGGTTGCCAATGTCTCCTTTCACTTCAAATTGAATTGACACCAGTACTTTTCACATTCATTTCTACAGACAAAATTCTTAAATTTAACTATAATTTGACTAAGTAAATTCAGTCCAAACATGGCAGCTTCTATCCAGACTGAAATTAAGAAAAAATGTTAATAAAAGTATCAGTAGTGAATTAATTTTCCAAAGTAATTGGCATGATGTAGATTTCAAAATAGAATATCAAATTCTAAAAAGCACTGGTAAATGATAATTTAGAGCACTAATTTATGCAATAATGCTATCTCAATGATTTTTATAAAATCAAAGGTAGGTGTTAAAAAGATCATGAACACAGATTTCATATAGGTGAGATTCTAAATACCAAAAATTACTCAGCATAAGTCATTCTCACAACAGCTTCACGCATTTAGGTATAGACTCCAATTATAAAAATATGCAAATTGTACATATCAACAGAGGACATAATTTATGTCTCAAATAAAATAATTTTTTCCTTCTAATAATGAATGGGCAAGTCTAAACTGAAAGAAAGATTCATGCTGTTAAAGATAAATAAATTCTAAGAATTCTTCCTAATTTATAATCTTCCAAGGAAAAACAGTATAGTTTTGTAAGCAGGCACTTAAACTAAGCACTAAATCATTAAGAATAATTATCCTGGGTAAAGAATCAACTAGTGCTTCTAGAGTTGTCTGATCCTAAATTTTCTAATTTTTTCACAGCACATTTTTCCCAGGGTGCTTTCCAATTAATGATTGTGGTGAGATTGAAGCTGAACCTTTTCCCAACCAGGCTGTTGAGCTGAATCTGTAATAAGCAGAATTTTTTGCATATATGTCTTTTTTTATTCGTTTTAATTAGTTAAACATGGCAGTACAATGACTTTGACATATCAAACATTTGAATCAGCTGGAATATAATTTCTCATTTTTCTGAGTATGCAGGTTGCAGAATAACATTGGTCTTGCAGTCACGTATATACACACAGTAATAATAATTTCTGCTTCATTCTACTGTCCTTCCTATCTACCCAAACCCTCCCCTCCCCTCCCATCAGTTCTCCCTACCTAATCTAGAGTAACAGTATTCTTTTTCTCACATCATTATACATGTATTTTGTATAACAATGAGGGAAACTATAAAGACATGCTCACCCACCCATTGCTCTCTGCATCTCACTTTTCTACCTAATGCCTCCCCTTCTCTGCCTCTGCTTTTCTCATCTCTTATTTACTAATTTTGTACAGAATTCACTTTTTATTGAGACAAGACTCCTAAGCAAGAATGGAATCACCTGAAAAAGCTGCTTTCTGTTAGCTGCATGCCACCAACCTCTCCTGATGCCTCCTCCCAATCTGCACTCTTTTGGCATTTTATCTCTGTCCTTCTCCAAATTTGGAAGATTCTCAGAGGATGCATCTTTAAATCTGAAGCTTAATTTTGCTATATATAAAGATCTTGGTAGGAATTCACTTTCTTTTAGAGCTTGATATATGTTATTCCAGGACCTCCTGGCATTGAGATTTGGGGTTGAGAAAACAGCTGAAATCAAATTGGTTTACCCCATATGTAATTTTATTTTCGCCTTTAAAATTCTATTCTTTATCTGTTGGTTATTCACTGTTGTTATAATGTGTCTTGGTGAGGTTTTGCTGTATTTTTGTTCTTCTGGGATCTTGTAAGGCTCTTGTAGTTGATTTTCCATTTAATTCTTTAGATTTGGAAAATTTTCTGATATGTAATAGGTTATACATTACTTTGGTTTGTATCTTCAAGACTTCATCTATTTTGGTCTTTTCATGTCATCTCATATTTCTTAGAATTTCTGTTCATAATTTTTTACCATCTTCTTGGTGTCATTGATATCATATTCAAGAGTATATATTTTGTCTTCATTGCCTGTAGTTTCTTTTCTTCTAAGTGGTCCATTCTGATAATGTTATTTATCATTGAAATTTTAATTTAGTTTATTGTTGTCTTCATTTGAAGATTTTCGTTTGATTTTTTCATAATATCTGCCTCTTTATTGATGTGATATTTTACTTATTGTATTTCCTCTACTATATCATCCTTCATTTCAAAGTTCAGCCAAATAATGTATCTTCTAAATTCCTTTCTGATATTTTTTTTCTATTCTGTCATCTATAGATTCCATTGTTGGAAGTTGCTGGGTTTTTAAGGCACTTTGATCTTTGATTTTCATGTTGTTTGTGTTTCTTTCCCACATAGCAGTATGACTCTGGGGCAGTTATATCTACCCTGTAGTTCTATAGTGTCCCTGAATTCTCCCAGTACCTCACATTTAAGGGTAAGACCACTATTAATAGCACCCAATGCAAACAATATACACCTTTAATCCTAATAGCTCCTATTAAAGCAGCCACAGTTTTGTCACAGTAAACATAAATGATGTATTAAATTATTGTCTACAATATAAATAGTAAGTTTGCTAAAAAGGCCCACAATTTATAATGAAGGACAAGGAAAGAATAGAAGTAATATAAGATGTGGTGTTTTTAATGGAGAAATAAAGAATATAGAGGTAAAAGTAAAAAATAAAATAGAGGTTTGGTTTAGCATGAGAAAAGTGAGAAAGAGAAACCAGGAAGACAGGTGAGAACAAAGAAACATATAAAGATTTAGGGGAAAAAATTTAAAAAAAAATATATATATATATATATATATTAATATACATATATAAATATATATAATCTCATATTTATGGGTGTGCTAGTGATCACCATCTAAATTTTTGTCTAAATCTTTATATATTTTCCTGTTAATAAATTCATATAAAAATACATATATATGTTTATATATAAAAATTTATATAAATATACATATATAAATTTATTAACAGGAACCAGTGGAATGTGACCTGTTGAATGCTAAATATATATAGCAAAACTTCAATATAATACTAAGACATCCCATTTCTCAATACATTGATAAATTTAAAAAAATTGCATTCAAAGATCATAGAAATATGAGGAAGGGGGAGGAAAGTCTCAACTGAAAATTAAATGATGGCTTCTATTGGCTTTCAAAATTTTTCTCAATATTTCTTCTCCACCAATAGATATAATTTTCTGAAGGTTTATGATGGCTTCATTCTGGTGGGTTCAAGACCAGTTGGTTGTGTAAGCTAATAGCAAGATGCTCTTACATCCTCTTCCAGTCTTTAAACCCACTGCAGACAGCCCTTTTCCTCTCCAAGCAGTTCAAGACTCACTGATGTTACTGCTGTTGACCGGTGACGAGTTCTTGCTTCCCCAATGTTGAAGAATAACACCAAAGAAGCAAGCAGAGGCAAGGTCAGAGTAGAAATTAGAAGTTTATTAAAGGACAGCAGAAAAGACTTCTCCCAGAGGAAGAAGGGAACCCAAGAGGTGGAATCCGTGGAAGTAAGGTTGTTTCCCCTTTTTATAGTTTTGGTGATGGAATGTAGGTTGGAAGGCCAGAGGGGTGGGACACAGGTGGGCCAAAGAAATAGTCTGAGCAGGAAGGACTTCATTAACACTTCTTTGGGATGGACTTTGCCCTAGGGCCTCTTCAAGACTTCATTAACATTCCATGAGTTGTCCTGCATTTCCTGGAATCATTCTCAGCATGGCCTGCATTTTAGATTTCACTCGATATTAGACCTGATCTAACTACACTGACTACCTAACTTTAAATCTAGCTTCACTGAGCTGGAGAGAGCCTGGGTTTCTCCAGCTTGTTCAACCTGAGCTCCCCCTGAGGAACTGCCTAGTCTCTGGTTTTCCACAGCTTTCCAAACTCAGACTGGCCCACACAAACTTAGCTGCAATCTGATGAACCTGTGTTTCAGCTTCCCCACACTCTGCTTTGCTGCAGTTGAAGATTTCAATGCCATTTCATTTTGCAGAGAGGCCACAAGAGATGCACTTACACTAAGGAGTGACCCTGCAAAGAGGCATCCAGATGGTGACAACTAGCACACCCCACAGAAAGACCTCAGGTGCAACTAGACCCATAGGTAGCATACCAATATATCTCCAGGCCCTGGCCAGTGTCCCCAGACTTAGGTAGTCATGCATCAAGATGGTGTCAGTGTTGATGGGAAACCTGCAGTCTCCAGTGGCTATTCCAAGATGGTTGTGGGCATGTGTAAACAAAACTGTGGGTACTGTGAGAATGGACTTGCAGGAATCAAAGGGCAGTGATCAATGATTCAACTGCAGTGTGTGAACAGTCTGCAGACTAACATTGGGTAATCCATTGATGGGTGGCAGGTGGCAGGTAATGGATAGGCAATACGTGGGTAAATGGGCCATGATATATCTTTTGCATGTGTTAACTCTGCTTCATTTCTTCTGCCCTGTTGTAACTAAGGCTGCCAGTGTCCTTTGCCAGGATCTCTGAAAAAGTTTTCCAAATATTGTTTCCAACTTGACCTTTGCTATCCATTATCCACAGAGCAGCCAGTTTTTCTTAAACAAAAACAGATCATGGCACTTTCCTGGTTGAAAACCTTATACTGCATCTGAAAAAATCTAAACCTGTGTTCAAAGACAAAGCCCTAGGTAACCTGGACCTGCTTCTCTCAACTGTACTGCAGCCACTCTGGCTTTTGTTCAGGCCTTGAAATTCACCAGACACCTGCCCACCTTAGCTCCTCTGCAAATTTTGTGCCCAGTGTCTTGCCCCATTTTTTCATGTCACTGGATCATTCTTCGAATTTTGGTTTAGGGCTGGGGATATGGCTCAAGTGATAGCGCGCCTGTCTGGCATGCGCGCGGCCCAGGTTCGATCCTCAGCACCACATACAAACAAAGATGTTGTGTCTGCCGAAAACTAAGAAATAAAATATTAAAAAAATTCTCTCTCTCTCTCTCTCTCTCTCTCTCTCTCTCTCTCTCTCTCTCCTCACTCTCTCTTTAAATAAAAAAAAATTGGTTTAAATGTCTTATCTTTAGACCAGGCTTCTCTGATCATTTGATAATGCTTATGTGTTTATGCTTTGCTCATTTTTGTCATTTTACCTTTATTAGACTATTAATTTAGTAACAGGGACCTGTGGAATGTGACAAAATGAGGCTTATGATAAGTACTAGTTGAAGAAATGTGTGCCTTTTCTTTATTCCACAGAATACAGGCCATAAAAGTACAAATAAAATGACTCAGTGAAATATATGATGATGGTCATCAAAAAATAAGAGAAAAGAAAATGAGATAAGGCCACAAATGGTATTAAAGTCCACAATATACAGTGTATATTCATCTGTATTAAATCTTCAGCATGGAAGAATTAATGAGAAAGAAAAAAAATACAGTTCCTGGAGCTGGAGAATAAGTAACAATGGGAATGGTTACAATTGAGTAAAGGATTGTCTTTTGGGGTAGAGAAGAATTTCCAAAAGACTGTGGTAATAGGTGCACAACAGAATCAGAACTGGGAACTTCACAAGCCAATTTTATTGTGGGTAGAGTACATCTCAATAAAGATATTATTTTTTAATAAAGGGTACATGAGTTGAACTGCTGTGAAGCTGCTATATCACACTTATGGAAACAAAGCTCTCAAAAGTCAGGCCATGTTATTGATTATTTTATCTGTAGAGCCTAGTACAGAGCTGGTACTTACTGCCTGAATGATGACTGGATACTAGGGACTGTCATTTGGAAGCAAATACTCTAAGCATTATATCTAGCTAAGCTTTGTTCAGCTCTGATTTCAACAAAGATTAAGCCCTCATGAGAAATAATTTCACATTAACCACATGTGAAACTTAGTAATCCACAAAAGACTTTTAAATCTGTGCAGTATATGATAATTATGTACACATCTAAAATTCCTCTAAGGTTGGAAGGTCCACTCACTATCCCTGAACTCCAGAGAGAGAGAAAAGAAACACAGCAAAACTTAGCATTCTCCCCTGGAAACTGGCTGAGTATGGCATCACAATTACAGAGGCTGGGTAAAGTGCCTTCTGCCAAATCTTCACTCTCATGGGCAAGTGGAGATAAACTGTGTCACAAGCATTCACAAAAATTACCAGAAAGGTATGATTTGAACACTGAAGACCATCCTCAGTGTTAGAGCTCCACCTCTAACATATTCTTTGGCTTTAAATACCCTAGTCACTTTCTTTCCCCATCTAGTTATCAACAGAATCTTTGTGATAAGACTTCTGCTATTTTCATTCATAGTATGGCATGAAGACTGCGAGCAATCCTGCAGGCACGAAAGAAAAGTGTTTGCCTCCATGTCATTTGCATGGATTTCATGTTTTCCATTTCTGCTTCCAGGATACTAAACTCTTGTCATCAAAGTTAAACAGTACAGTGCCAACTCAAATGGAACCAAGTCTTTCTAAGGACCACCCTTCTAGAGATGTTCAGTCTGCACAGAAAGAGTTTCTGGCCTGCCACACACCACCAGAAGCATCATGGCATCAGCTACCTGTAGTCACCAAGAGAAGATATGAGAGACCTCCATCACTCCAGCTGCAGTAAACAGTGATGTACACCTAAAACTTTACCATCCACCTACTGCCAGCCAGTGCCCATAACTGTAGTATTGGACAGCCTACCAGGCAGGGTCCCTAAGCCACATGCTTGTTGCTTAATTAAACAGAAGTGGGGAGATGCTAAGAGCCATAGCCAAGTAGGAATGACGCATGGCATTTTTGGTTGAAAGGTAATGCTAGCAAGCCATTGAGATGATAATGATTATGTTAAGATGTGCATTCAATTGGATATTAGACCCCTGCTGTCCGCATTGGCCTGCTACTTTGGAGCTCTTGTGGGGACTCCTGGAGAGTTCCCATTGGTTGGGGAAGTGTGGTAGGAGGGATTTCCGGAGGAGGGATTTTCTTGTTGCTGTGGTGTGTCCCAGGAGAAGGCCTCGTGCGTGGCATTTATGAAAGTTTTGGAAATAAAGTTTGTTCCTGCTTGAGTGGCTTGTGATTTTGTGCCCAGCCAGACTGTGGCACATGACCTGGTCTAACATTGTCTGTGAGGCAGCCCTTCTCATGCCTCCTGACAGTGTAAAAGACAATATGAAGTTCTCAGAATAATCTTGGTCGCTGAGGCTTTCACTATGCACAGTGGGATTCTGTGTAAGTAACAGAACAGGCAACAGAGTCAACAGGTTGGATTCTATTGCTTGAGCCAACATAACACTTTCCATCTTGTACTCACCCACTCTCAGGGACACTGTTTTGCCTCAGAATAACATTAGCTCTGACAAAAGAATCCTGTGACTTAACTTCCTGGATGTAGTCAAAAGAGAATCAACCAACAGAACTTTCTGTGCTTTAGAAACCAACACTGGGAAAATCACCAAGGATATTTTACAGGAGCTGAGGCCACTGGGGAAGAGGTGCTGTGCGCTAGGCTGAAGCATATCCTTTACTCACCCAGTCTGCTATGAGTCACAGAACACATGTGCACAGCCATGCAGAGAAATCTATCTACAGAATCCTCAAGGCTACCTGCCTGGACATCAGTTGTTTTTCTTCTTTTCTTTTATTTTTCTTTCTTTCTTTCTTTCTTTCTTTCTTTTTTTTTTTTTTTTCGTGGGATACATACAGGAGAGACTTCATTAATTTGGACTCTAGTTGGCAAATTCCTTTCTTGCTTGGCATCTAGTGGTGAATATCACTACTCTAGCTCCATAAATCATTCTCCCTCCTTCATAAATAAAGCTGGGGTGCCTCTGGACACATTGCTCTTTGGTGACATTCCAAGCAGCCAGAAAATGGAAACAAATGCTCATAGAGGCAGTTCCAGGAGGCATTTACAGCATCTTGTCTATCCAGATCAAGCTCCCACCAAAGTCATGAGCAGCACTAGCCAACCCTTCTGCCCTTTCTCTATACAAGTCCCAGATACCTTAAAGCCCAGGAAATCTTGAATTTATTCTTATTGCTGTTTCTTCCAAGGCTGCAAATGCTCCTGTTCCCACCCCATTTTCTTATAGGTCCTGATATTCACTTCCCCCTGACTATTATACTCACTCTAACATTTGCTTGGGTACCTTAATCTTCACCCTGCTCCTAACTTTTTCTTTTTTTACTATCTCAGCCCCTTATTATCTTGGTCACTCATTAAAACTTGTCAATCCTTCTCAAGTTCCATTCTGAAGTCCAGACTTCCAATACCCCACAAGATAGTCTAGTTTTCCTGGAAAGCACAGCCTTTGTAACAGCCTGCACACCAACTGTTTACAGAAGTGATCCTAGAACAGCAGGAGGAAAGAGTGAATGACCCACAGGGAAACCTCAGGAAGGGCTGTGGAGCTGAAATTTATTTTCTGATACACATGCATTCAACTGTTCTACTTCTATAAGGGTCAAAACTCATCCATCAAAAATCCAACTCTACCATGTTCCTGGATTCCATCACCTGAGTTCTTTGAATAGGAGGAGAGTCTCAATTTCTGGGACTGAGTGGTCTAGGTGAGAACAAGAAGAGCAAGAAGCCTATACACCCACTTTCTGCACTTTGACAAATATAACTATTCATACAATTCACAGGTACTCACACTCTTCTAACTGTATCATATTTGTCTAATTATCATTCCATTCCTTATAAAACCCAGAGATAATTAACACATATAACCTCCTTGCAAACTCCCTTAACATTTTGTTCCTGAACCCCTTTATCTGAAACTCTCAACTTCAGAGGAAAAATTATCTTCACACACATTAACTGCATCTGCACTCAATGTTTCCTATGAAATATTGAGTTCCCTTTTTGCTCTAGACTCTGGATGATTATTAACCCTTTCACTTCTCTTCCAGTGGCACATGTCACCCAGAACTCAAAAGTTCTTTACAATATTGAGAGACCTCAAGTTCACACACAATAAAACCCCCATTGATTTCACACAAGTACATCTATCAAACAACATACATCCATACCTGTTTTCTGGTTTCTGATCTATTAAAGTGAAAGATGTCTCTGACTTTATTAAGTACCTCAAAGCAAGACCACATACAGTTATGAGATTATACACTTCATAGCTTTCAGGTCCTGGTCCTCAACTGGGAATAGCCTAGTCCCTAACCCACATCCCCTTCAGCAGAGTTTTGGTCCTCCTATGTATTCACACTATCTTGAAGCTTTCCAATCTCACTCCCTATCAGATAATTTCCATTGGCATACAAAAATCATCTGATATCCCTCACCTTAAGGGAAAATCACTACCCTCACCTTCCTGTACTCACTGTGGTCACTACATTATACTCTGCAGCCATTCACAACAGTGTCAAACAGTTACCTTAATTTTGTATCTCCATATTTTATATATATATATTTAAATTAGTTAAAGTTTTCTAACTACAGAAATTAAATGAAGACCAACATTTCTAACACCCTATTATATTCTAAATTCAGTATGTTTTCTCAACCTCAATTTTTCAGTAACCTGCTTAGAAATATAAATTTTCAGTCTTATATGAAAATATATTCACTTTCTCTCTATTTTTGGATGCTGGTTTAGCAGTATACATCCCATGGTTTTCTGATGGTATTATTACATTGTCTTGCCCATTATTGCTGTCTGTTATTTTCTCATTGTTGTTCTTTCTGTGCTGCTTTTAAAACCTTTGTTGGACTGGAGTTGTAGCTCAGTAGTAGAGGGCTTGCCTAGCATGTTTTAGGCACTGGGTTTGATCCTCAGCACCACATAATAATAAATAATTAAAATATAACTGTTGTGTACACCTATAACTAAAATGTATACATTCAAAAGAGATCTTCTTGCTTGGCATGCTGGTGAAAGCCTGTAATCCCTGCAGCTCAGGAGGCTGAGGCACAAGGATAGAAGTTCAAAGCCAGCCTCAGCAAAAGCAAGGCTCTAAGCAACACAATGGGACCCTGGCTCTAAATAAGGTTTAAAAATGTGGCTTGGTATTACTCAGTGGTTGAATGCCCCTGAGTTCAATACCCAGTATCCACTGCCCCCCAAATAAGATCTTTATTGTATTTGAAATTCTGTAGTTAAACTGTAGTATGTATGGCTTTGGATTTGTTTTTACTCAATTTTATCCTGCTTCTTGACTCCAAAGATTCATAATTTTAGGAAACATTGTAGCAATTATCTCTTTCAACATTATCTAACCCCAATTCTCTTCATTTCTTTTCTGGAATTTTTCTTACACATCTACTGATTAACTTCTTATCCTCTTATTCTTTCATAATTTTTATATTTCCATTTCAATGCTTTATTCTGAGTATTTTCCTCACATCTACCAGAAAAACAGTTCTTATTTTAGCTGCATATTGTATGCTTTTTCACTCAAATGACTTTTTTAAGTCATAAATGGATACAATACCTTTATTTTATTTGTTTTTATGTGATGCTGATAATTGAACCCAGTTCCTCACATGTGGTAGGGAAGCACTCTACCTCTGAGCTACAACTACAGCCCTTAAATGACTTATTAAATAAAAGAAGACATTTTTACCTGTGTTACAAACCAGAGACTTATGCTGAATACAAAATTCAAGTTCTAAAAACTACACACTGCAGTATTTTTCTCATACAAATTCTTGAAATGACAAGATTGTAGAAAGAAATAGCAGATTTGTGACTGCCAGGGTTTAGATAGGAGTTGAGTCAAAAGAAAAAAAAATAATTGTTGCCATTAAATAGAAATGTGACAGATCATTGTATGAAAAAAAATATTCTGTATTTTATTTGTATCATCATAAGTATCCTGATTGTGACACTGTTCTCATTTTTTAAGATGTAGAAAAACTGACTAAAGGGACATAGCATCATCTTGATTTACTTTCTGAAAGTGAATGTGAATTGAAAATTATCTCCAAATACTATTTAATTAAAAATGAAAAAAATTGGACAAAAATGAAAAATACTGTAGAATCTATTTTTTTAATTGGTTGTTCAAAACATTACAAAGCTCTTGAAATATTATATTTCATACATTAGATTCAAGTGGGTTATAAACTCCAATTTTTACCCCAAATACAGATTGCAGAATCACATCGGTTATACATCCACAATTTTACATAGTGCCCTATTAGTAACTGTTGTATTCTGCTACCTTTCCTATCCTCTACTATGTAAATGAGGACCATAGAACAGACAAATTCATAGTCAGAAAATAAAATGGTGGTTTCCAAGGGCTTCTGAGAAAAGGAAATAAAAATTAATATTTAATGAGTATAGAGCTTCATTTTTCAATGCTATGGAGATGGATACTAGTAATGGTTGCCACATCATGAATGTATTTAATGCCACTTTTAACTATACATATTAAAATGGTAAATTTCATGTTATATAGATATTTTTTCCACAAATTTCCATAAAAAATTATCTTGAAAAAAAAGAAAAAACAACAATCTTTCAAAGAATTCTAGATTTTAAAGAATAAAATCTATATTCCTTTTTAGAGTCTGGGGCCTACAGGGACTCTAATCTCTTTGTCCACCCATCTGTCCTGTACCAATACAGTTGTCTGATCATAGATTCTCCAGTTTTGCAAATACATGCAACTCTTTTCTGCACCTGCCTGCCTTTACCCTCTGCCTAGGACATGCCTCCACTGGGCTCTGCACTGCTAACTGCTTTTCACCCTTGGACTTCACCTTAAGATCCAGCATAGCACAGAGGGTCAAGTGTGTTCTCAGGAATCCAAGGACGCTCTTTTTTTAATATTTGGGTTTTTTAAAATTTTTTTTTGGTGGACACAACATCTTTATTTTTTATTTGTATGTAGTGCTGAGGATCAAACCCAGTGCCCTGCACATGCCAGATGAGTGCACAACCACTTGAGCCACATCCCCAGCCCCCCACATATCAGCCTGTTTGCCTTTCCTCTCACCAGTAGTATGAGAATCTTAACAGCACTGACTAACCGAGCTGTGGTAATCATTAAACAAATAATTATCTGCGAAACACTTAAAACAGTGCCTGGAACTCAAAAATTGTTAATTATTGTTATTATTAATTATTATGTTAGGAATATCACATAAATTATGTTGACTGAGTGAAGTTAGACTCAAAGGATTTTATATTCAATGATTCTAATAGTATTAAATTTTAGGATAGGTAACAATTGCTAATCTAGGTAAAATAAATTAGATTATTGGCAGGGCAGGGCAGGAGAATATGCCAGAAAACTCTTACCACTAGCACAGTGAGTTCTTCTATGCACGCAGTTGTTAAAATTCATCAACCTGTTTGCTTGAAATTTGTGCATTTTTTACACATTAATTATAAATTCATAAAATTGTTTTTAAAATGTCACTTCTACAAAGAGGATATCATTTACACTTAATTTAAAGGATCCTCACCCCAGCTCAGTGTTCATTTTCATTATACACTGCTCATGTCCTCTGAGCATTCATCTTCACCTTAAATGACTCTTTTTATTAACCTATTTTCTCATCACCAACACTTCATTTTAGACTTCCTTCTCCTTTCTCTGCATAGCAACCAGAACAGCACCTGGCACTAAGTACGTGTTCAGTAACTAATCAAAGACTGCTTAGAGGTAGGAAAAGAGGGATAGGCTAAACTTGTCATAAGCTCCCAACATCCATAACAGCATTGTTGCATGTTAAAACTGAAAAGAATCTTAGAAGTATTCAATACATCATATTTATTTTGACATGAGTGAATGGAGACAACAGAAAAAAATTAATTTCTCAAGTGGAAGATGGTCTGAAACCCATATCTTCTAGGACTTTTTATTATTATTATTCAAACTCAAAATGACTTTGTTTGCACATATAGATATACTCTATTACTACAATCAAATCTTCATTCAATCATTAAGTTGTTACTTGTGCTAAATTAAACATATCTTTATTGGGGCCATTGAAATGAAATACTAATAAGTTAATAAGTTTTCAAACACTTAAGCATGGAAAATTATGAGTCTGAATGTTTCCCATTCACTTGTGATCCCATACTTCACAGTCCAGATCATTACTGGTAAGCCCTCTATCAAAATGCTGATGGAAGGTTTGATATATTTATATATCATATAATTCACAATTCCAGTAAAAATCATGCAGGAACACTTATGATTTCAGATTCCTATCATATAGGCTACAGGATGCTATTTGAGTACAAAAACCTGAAATTAAGCAGAAGATTGCCATTGCTCAGACCCAATTTTGGTGTCATAATCTGATAACTGGTTGCATAAATTTTCTCACAGAGGTAAGATAAGCATTACTTGACATCAAAGTTTGCATTTAATAGTCAGAGTAAGAGAAAAAAATGGAGAAAATATAAATCAAAGCACACAGAGAAGAATTATGTTTAAAAATAAGACTATAAATATATAAAACAAAGTTATACTCATCTTTGATATGAAAAGATGGAAAATAACTATTTGAATTCAGTAAATCAAGGAAATAAACATGTTTTTTTATATTCTCAGAAAAATAATATCCATGATTACCTAGTCAATATTCTGAATACAACTTATTCTCATTTTTCTAAATATCATTTGCTCATGCATGATATTTTTATGCTTTAAAAGCTTTTTTTCTTGAGGTTGGTTACTCTTTTCATTTTTTTTATTCTGATAAAGTTTATAGACAGTGCCTGACTTTCCTTCATATCTTTTTATTTATTTAGCTGCACCAGTACTTTATATCTGCTATACATATTAGGAGGCTGAATATAGTTATAAAAAAGAAAGATATTTTAGAGTGTCAAAACCTAGGCTTGTGGGATAGGTAAAATTAGAAAACTATCTAGGCCAGGTGTGGTGTAACATATTTCTAAACCCAGTGACTCAGGAGGCAAAGGCATGAGAATCACAAAATTGAGACCAGCCTCAGCAACTTAGTAAGACTCTGTCTCAAAATTAAAAAAAAAAAAAATCAGTGATGCAGATGTAGAATTCCCTGGGTTCAATCTCCAGTACCATGAGAGGTGGGTGGGGCAAACAAACAAAAACTAGAAAAGACTTACAGATTTAAACAGTTATTCCAATATAAAATAACCAGGATATTAAAAAGAATAAAAGATTCTTTTGTTACATCAGAGTTTTAATGAAAATCATAATCTTAGTACAATAATGTTTTAAGAGCCCAAGCATGTAAATGAGAACAGCTATAAGGTGGGTATGAGGATCCAGTTACTACCTCTCCTTCATGCTCTACATAAGAAATGCTAAGCCTTTCTCTTCCCAGAGGAAAAAGAGGAAACTTGAGAATATTAGACCTCTCTCTCTTTATCTATACATAACATACACTGAAATGTCACTCTCATGGCTAAAGCCTGAGAACAAGATGTTAAGACAAAGATATGCCAGCATTTGAATGTGTGCCTGATATACCATAGATATATTAATCTTGCTGAACTAGCTAGAAGACTCCCTTTTTCCATTCTTCCCTTCTTTCCATCTTTGTCATTTAATCACTGCTTCTTCAACTTTTAATTCTCCTGTGCCATGTAACCTAACATGTTCAAAATTTCCAAATATTAGGCACTTGATGTTTTTGCAAAGCATTTCACTGTTTACTTGCTCTCTGAACAACAGAGCAACCCTTACAGCTGCTGAGTCATCTTCTTTTGTTCAGTTTTACAACTCCCTATATACTCCATAAAAAGTATATTTACTAAATATAACCAAAATCAACACTGTGACTCCAAGATAAGAGCATGCCTGATGCAATGGAAGTCCCTGAGCTGGTCCTATTGTCTTGCATGTTTTAAAGGTTTGTAAAAAGTTTTAAATTTTATTAACATGCCAAATTTAACCTAGATATCTTTCCTTTCTTTAGGTCCAATACATACAACTCTCTATACATTGGTTTCTTTTCACTAAGCAATATATATCTCAAATTTCACATGTCCAAAATAAAGTGTAGACACAACTATCAACCTCCACACACATATATACAAACTTTTGTCTCCTCCCCCCCCACACACACACAAAAGGAAAAGATTTATCCTATGGATTGATCAGGCCAGAAATCCTAAGTGTTATCATGGCTTCTTGCCATTACTTATCCAAAAAATATATATTTTTGATTCTAGTTTTGAATTACAGCAATAACTGATACTGCCACACAAATTGAGGTTGATCTAAATATAACCTACATAACAAGAATATAAATGTTTCATTGTGTACAATGAAATTTTGACCAAATGTTTCAGATTTTTTAAAGGAACCTCTGGTGGTTCAAAACACATATGAAGCCATCTGAGTTTTTCCTGCAAACCATTTGGGCAGCAGTAAAAAAAAATGACTTTCCATGTTTCGTCAAAACTGAAAATTTGTTTCAAATTGAAAGCCAGTCTTCTACATAAAAAAAAGAAAAACAATATGAGGAAACAATTATCAAGAGCATAAAAAAAGTTCAGCACATAAAGTGAAAAGACGAATTAGGCTGATGTAGAAGAGAGCATGATGTGTAGACCTGGGTTGGAATCCAAGCTCATCAGTAGTGCCCTTGGGTAAGTCATCAGCTCTAATCTGCAGTTCTGAGATTTAAAAGGAAAACTAATTATATTTGCCTCAGAAGCCAATCGTGGGAACTTAAAAGATATCTTTCAAGAGTTCCTCAATATATAATAGCCACTAAAATTATTAACAGGTTATTTAAGTAATTTTTCAAGTTGGAAATTAAGACTTACTCTTTCTCTTCAAACTGAAAAAAAATTACCTGTAAACATAAAAGCTCAATATGAGAAAACATTAACAAATAGTGGGAGTGGACAAAAGGTTTCTCTCCCTGGGTAAAAATCTCTCACTCCTGTTGTGTCTGTGAACTGAATGAGGAAGTTCTAGCATTATAAAAATATCTTGAATGTGAGATACTCAAGAACACTTTGAAACAATGCTTAATTAATCACAAAGTGACTATTCTGTAATAGATTGCCACTAATTAGAAAAAAAGTGAATAAAACTGATTGCCACTAATTAGACAGAAGTAAGTAAAACGTATAAGATAAAAGAATAAAGAAAAATAAGTAGTGATTACTGATTCATTATTAGAGAAACTAATATCAAACAAGCTCAATAAAAAAATGGATGGAAAGCCTACAGCTGTACAAGTAAATGACAGGTTTGGCCAAATTAATACTAGAAGCTAGACACAATTTAGTGATAACAGTGACACCTAAACATCCATTGAAGAATAGAACAATGAGCTGCAAAGAATAATATTACATGGGCACTGGCTGAAAAATAACCAAGCTATTCTCAAAATAGCTCTTTATTAAAGACTGAGTTAGCACTCTTAGATGAGGATATTCTTTTCAGATTATTCGTAATTTTAATAGGTCCACTAAACATGCAAATGATGCCAACAGGTATAATCAATTGAATTTGAGGCTTTAATGTTTAGAGCAACTTACATTCTAAGGACACAAAGAATCCCAGGAAAATGTCATGCAAACATGGAGACAGAAGATCACAATCTACATCTCAAAGAGTGGGCCTCAAAGGAAATCAATCCAGCAAGTACATTGATATAAAAATTCAAGAATTAGGACAAATAAATATCAGTGTAACTCCATCTATTCATTGTCTTATGATATTCCTGTGACACTTATGCAGCCCATTAGGATACACATATACTGTGCCTGCCCCTTGGCTGAATGAATGTACAATTGGATCAAATCATATTCCAACAGCATTGAAAGGCTTACCTGCTGAAAAAAAAATTCTTACTAGAATATTCTGTACGCCTTCAAGGATATAGCTTCTTACTGGATGGGAGTAAAGAGAATTGTTTTCTGGTATGGCACAGTCATAAACAATATAGACTACATTTACCTCCTTTGTTTGTGTAACTTTTACTTCTCTTTGTGTCAAAACTTTCCTGGTAAGGATGTTCATATATAAGTCTCATAAAAGGACTAGAAGGCCAGTGGAATTCCCTGGTTCATGGGCTACCTGGGGCAGGTAGTTAAAACAAAAACAGTAGCAACAGAAAAGAACTATTCAGTGTCCAATAAACACTGACAATGTTGTGAAAATGATTTCTCTGTTATTTCTCCACGTATGTAATCTGAAGATTTATATCTGTTATGTTGTCAGGGAGAATAATACAGTCTATAATTCTTTTGGAATGGGCATGTAGATCATTCAAGTCATAAAATTCTCAGAGTTTAGTAGACTCCCCATCTTGGGTATTTGTTTTGCCTATTCTGGCCATCTCCAGTTTTTTTTCTACTGGGGAGACAATTCTCCAGAAGGCTCAACTAACCTCAGACTACAAATATCATTGTAGGTTTTCTGGTTCACTTGCTCTTTCCCCAGAGGACAGAATTAACAAGTAGCTTTCTTATGGTCTACAAGGAGCTCAGCAAAGAAATTGTCTTACATGTAGGACAACAATTAACACTGGCTGTTTCCAAAAATGATACTCCCACTAAAAATTTTTATACACAGATTAGAAATAGATGAATATATGCATATGCCTCCATAAATTGGATTACAGAATAAGGTCTTTGGATAATTATTTCAGTAGAATAACTAGAACCCAATATTTAAATATCCACCCTACCACCCATGCCCTGATATAACCTAATTCTGTCATTGCAGGTGCCCCTAAATTACTGCCCTCCCCCACACACACAGAGAGAAGGGGAAGATTATAAAACTTTCCAGCTGTGATCCCAGATGAGCACTTGTCTAGATTGTTCTTCACTGAACAGTTCCCTTTAACCCATAAATGCCTTCTGATTAATAGTCATAGGGCATGGTGTGAAGGCTGAGCCTACAGGTAAATGTGCTCTGGATATTTTTTTTTTGCCTAGAACCCTGGAAGGTTTGAATACATAATGAAAACATATTTTTATATTTTGCCTCTTCCTTTAAATGAGATGAATAATGCACACTCTCTGGAATGTGTGTGCCTGGTTATGAGAGTTCCAAGTTCTGTTTGATTCTAATGTTAAAAAATTGAGGTTGATTCTTCAAAGCTTTATTACCTGGGCCAGTTCCTATAATAAGACTATCACAAATCTTTCTTTGGAGTGGTGACTTTTCATCTTTTTTCATTTGTTTAAAAGTATACAAATAAAGATGGCTTTTCAGTCTCTTGGAAAGTTGTCAATACATCTTGTAAAAAAACTGGAAAGCCAGTGAAGTTGACTGATACATGGGCTACATGGAGCAGGGAGCTAAACAGAAACAGTAGAAACAGAAAAGAAATATTCATGAGAGGTCAATAGTCCCCAAAATTTAGTATAAAATAGAGCTAATGAAAAGGGATTCAGCCAACTGAAACAAGGATGCACTCAAGCTGGAGTACCTGAAGAGGACCTGGACTGACATCCCATCACTTGTCATCATTCTACAGATTCTCTATGTGATCTTCACACTCTCAAACTCTACAGCCTCATCTGGACCTTGGTGAGAGCCTCAACTTCTCCCTATGACCATCTCCTCAAACTGTCATCCACTCTATGGCAGGAAAAACCTGCCTTGGTTCTAGATCTGAAAACTATGTTTGAGTGAGTGTGCATCTGCTGTACATAAAGACTAAGGCTTGAGACTTTTGAACTTAGCATGCAGAGGGAATGTCTGTCATTAGCCTGTAATGATTAAGTTTGTTTTGTAGTTCTTAGAATTAATCTAGAATCGTTTTCTATGAATTTATTATTTCTATTGCAGTGCCTAGCAATAAGAATTGATGTTTTCTTGATTAAGAACTTATAGAGTGAAATTATATTGAGAAATTTGAGTGAATAAAGCATTGTAAGGGGCAGAAGTGTGTGTACACTCTTTATTTCTCCCTCGACTACGTAGTCACAAATTTTCCCCCTTATGACAGTTTGTTATTATTTCTAAAGTATCAAATTAATAGATTTTTATCACTAAAGATTATTTTTGTCTCCAATTCTAAATGTTGACTTTATTTTCACTATTATATCTGTCCTTTGACTATTATTAGGTTGCAGATAATTGCTGGGAAATACTTCCTAAACTTGTTCATGATGGGTTATTGGAAATATTTGGCTATGTGTTTGCTCTCAAAGCAGAAAAATAAAAATACAGAACTTATGATACCAGAAACACACCCAGACATCACACTTGCCTGAATACACTGTCTTGGCTTCCAGGCACCCACTTGAAGGATTTCTAGTGTTTTATAAATAATATAAATAATTTTTTCTCAAATCTTAGTATTAGAATAATTCTCTTTGTTTTTCTGTACATCACTGGAATAACTACATTTTTGTTTCAGTGAGAATCGTGTCTGGTAGGGGAAGAAAAGAAAATGTTTTTTTTCTACTCCTGCTTAACAAAGGGGGGCAAAGTTTGTCAAAGTTTCTTAAAACACAGCTCAAAGAAGCATAAGACTTACTTGTCTTGTTATTCCTTCTGTTGTTCAAATATCTTATATTTTTACTAGAGATAATACACCACAAAAAGGCAGAAAAAACATGAAGAACACAAAATAATACACAGGAGACCAAGTACCAGAGGAAAAAAAATACCAGGGAATGGAGTGCAATGTCTTGCTAATCCTCCAGACAGGAGTGTGTATGTGACTCATCAGACACCTCTCTGTCACCACAAAAAAAAAATACCAAAGTGTGACACTTTACTACTGTCAAAGACAGGAGTACATTGTGTCTCTCCAGACACCTCTCTGTCCCCCCAACAAAAAATTCTTTACTAACCAATACTACTGCCATGAAAAAGAGTGTGTATATGCCTCACAAGGCACCTCACTGTCCACAGTAGAGATTTCTCTTAACCCAATACCAGATGTTATAAGGGCACTGCTTACCTATGCAGTTCTTCTACACTGAATGCCTGCTGTTTTATTGTGGCAATTCACTACAGCATTCAGAGAAACTGAAGGTACATCCCAAGTTTTTGAAATGGCAAAACTTTCACACCCCTTGGGGTGGCACTCCAGTCCTGGAGTCCCAGAGTGAAGGTCCATCTTCAGAATTTTGATGGTCTTGGTCTTTCTGGAGCCACAAAATATTGAACCCCAATGCAAAGAAAAACCACCAACTCCAATTTTAAATCAAGTTAAAAACAAGTTTGTATTTATGTACACAAAGAGAGCTGATTAGTGTCTGTCTCTCCTAAACAGATCTGTGGTGAATGTGCTCCCCCTCCCACTATCTTGACAAGGTCACAGTGAGGATAAGTGCTGGCAAATCAGCAGTGGCAGGAAATCTAAACCACAAGACCCTTTTTTATGTACTTGGGACTTTTCATTTTTATGCTCATATTCCTTGTAGGAAGCATGAGTATGCTAAACCAAATCAAATTTCAGAGGGCTAGAACACAACAGGTAGCTCATTCTTTGAAGGTTGTTCTACTACTTCTCAGCATATCAAGGACACATAGAAGGCTGCCCTACTATCTCAGAATATTGAGGACAAAACTCATAATGAACAACAATCATTCTCCAAAAGGTCATGAGAACTTTAGGAACCACATTGACTATATCAACTAAGAACCCAAGACCATATCTTCAGCCTCTTAGAAAGCCTAATTTTTATGCTTATTGCACAAAGCTCACCATATGTTGTTTTAATTGATTAAGGGAAAGTTCTCTTTTACACTTAGGAGAATTAAGACAAATAAATATACATTCCTCCCTTTTCTTTAAATCTTCTTTTACTCATATAGGGACTTATGATGAGCATAGTTAATATTGATGGTAAGTGAATTGATGCTCAGAACTGGCCTTTAAGTGAGAGAGATTATAATAACATAAGAACTAGTGTACCTTGACTAAAACAAAACAAAACAAAACTCTTTAAGAAAGCAGCTCAACCAGTTTTATGAGAATAAATCTAGGAATTAATTAAAGTAGCTTTATAAGATACATTTTTAGAATAACTTTAGAAATATTATTTTATTTAGTTTTTAAAAAAATATTTATTTATTTATTTATTTTTAGTTTTTGATGGACACAACATCTTTGTTTGTATCTGGTGCTGAGGATCGAACCTGGGCTGCACACATGCCAGGCAAGCGCACTACCGCTTGAGTCACATCCACAGCCCATTGAGCCACATCCCCAGCCCCTTATTTAGGGTCTTAAGTTTAGAATTCTTAAGTTTTTAGCTGTATGGGTCCTTAAGATTTTTTAAGAATAGTTTATAGACTTTAGGATATTTTAATTATAAGATTATAAGAACTTCTTTAGATGGGAATCTTACATTAGAAATAGAGTACAGGTGTACTTTGAACTTAAAAGTTAATGATAGATTAGCAGACTTTGAGTCTCATTACATAGTTTGGCATGTGTTAATAACAAAATATTACATCTTGGGAAAATCTGAAAAATGCAAATTAGTGACACATTTTATTAATGATTTTGTACCCATAATAATTGATAAGAAATGTCAAATCCTTCAAAAATGTAAATTGATGTCACATTTTTCTCTATCCCTAATGATTGTTAAGGAAATGTCACATCTTGGCAAAATTTGGAAATTATAAAATCAACAACACATTCTGAATCCATAATGATGAGAAATATTGCAATAAAAGATGACCCAGAGAAAGATACATTAGAGCTTTCTCTCTGGAGATTGCTTCAAAAGAACGACTCTTTGTCTCATTCTTTGCACCAACACCACTCATCTTTCAGAACACCTTGGAACCCACTGGGGCAAGACCCCAGCAGATTGCCACCCCAGCTATCCAGAAAAGAGGTTTTTATAGCACAAAAAATTGCAAAGGGGCTTGTCTTGAGAAGTTACAGATAACAGAATTTTGACAAGCATAATACAAAGGCAGTTAGTAGGTTAATGATCTACATGGTATAATGTTTAATGTAGGAAGAAAATTCAGATCCCAACATCAGAATTTTTGTGGTGCCACTGAGTTTTCAGAGAGGGTTGTTATCTGGTCAACAGGACACAGGCATGGGTGAGTTCACAGCTCAGGCAGGAATTCCAAACAAGTTTAAAATCAAAGTAATTTATAGTAAAACCAAAATTAACTTTTTATGACTTTGTAATTAAAAGGCCTCCAATGTTAAGATGAAACTAGGCTGGGTTTATCATCACAATTAGAAAATGAGCTTCTATGTTGCCCGAGTCCATGAATGAATAAACAGCTGCCCTGAACTTGTTGAGTTCTTAATCCCTCATTTTGTGCTTACAAATAGTGCAGAAATTGCCCTGTAGCCTCAGCTGGGATTTTCACTTTATATGACTATGTTAAATGTGTTAACATCTTAGATAATTTTTCATGAAGATCAAATCCTGCTATGCTACAGTTAACTGAAGTTTCATTTTATTTGGCTTCTAAGTTCTGCCTCTTCTTTTCCTATGAACCCACCAAGGATCCCACACAGCATCATGTCTATATAGATTCCTCTGTGTTTGAGAGCTCCTCTGTCAAAAAGGACCTCTCAAGGTATTTTTTAGATTTTTTTCCACTGTGTTTTCCTTGTTCTTCTCATATTTAGACTGGGGCTATAATACTTGTTAAAGCAGGTCACAGAGGTGAGAACAGCTCTGACATCTCATGTTCTCCAATTGAATTTTCTCATTAGTACTGACCTATTCAGCTGGCTGTGAGCATGCCTTTCAGGGTCCTAACTGTGAAATTACTGTTCTCTGTGTGTCCACATTGTGTTCTAGAGGAAGTAATAATGCAGAGCCCACATTTAAGGAGAAGAAAGTGAGCATCACTTACATAATTGCTGTGTCTGCCTCAATTGACTAAAATTTTTCTTCACAAGGGGTTTCTAGTTTCAAAATTCTTACTTTATTATACTTGATCATTACCTGACTCATATTTGCTATCTCTGTCCTAGTAACAGTCACTTTTTCAAAGTACTTTTCTCCTTTTATTAAAGGGGATATTAAAATATTTTATCTGACAGCAGAATGTTCCTATTGCATTTTGACTCTCACAACTGAAAATGCAAAGAAATATGTATTTCTGTTCTAATCTACACACACTCCCTTATTATAGCTATATTTATGTGGAATAATATATTTGTACTAAGCTAAATATGAATTTATTCTCATCTGTAGTCAGTGAATTCTGATTCACATGCCATAGATCACTCTTCATTCAACCCCCCTACAAACACACCACTTTATAGGTCTAGACTGACACAATACCTTCATTTTTATGTGGTGCTGAGAATCAAACATAGTCCCTTACATGTGAGAGGCAAGCTCTCAACCATTGAGCTACAACCCTAGCCCCCTTTCACTCCATCTAATCTGTAACTTCTCACACCATCTAGAAGAATCCTGGGCCCTAGCTTCTGCCATATAATTAATTCATTGTTTCAGTATGAGCAATGAATTCATTATTGCTGCAGATGACAGGTTGTAACATAGCAAAACTATGAGTATATGGTCCCTTCTACCCTTTTCTGGTGCATATCTCACCAAATCCACACATATTCTGAGTGATAGGAGTAGTAAGAGCATCTTTTTTTAACATTTATTTTTTGACCTTTGTTTCTTGCACAGAGCTCCTAAATCCTGCCTTATCTCCTGGATGATTGGAAGGTCTTTTACTATAATAAGAACTCTTGGTGGGTTCTAGGAAATCTTCCTTTTGGGAAAGAAGGTGGAGACTGCGGTAATAATTCATATTGCTGACATTATTAAGTATCCACAAAAGTCTGTTCAAGAAGTGGTTCAGGGAGTTAATGAGTTTCTGAACACAATCATGCACAAGGGGTCGTGCATCTAACTCATTGAGGACAGAGGTTCTTTCACTGGGGACCCTCCTGCGCTTCATTCAGTGAATTTCCTCATCAGATTGTAGTTTGTCTGCCCTAGAATGTCATAAATAGTGGGTCATACAGCATGTTTTCTCTTTAGCCTGGCTTCTTTTGCTTAGCAGCACACCAGGAAGGATACATTTGTGTCTCAATGTCAGTTGGTGATACATCCCATTCCATTCTGTGTTGATTTTAAAATCAGCTGTGGAAGGACATTCAGATTTTTAATCTGATCAACATCATAGAATTGCTGTGCATAATTACATGTTGGTTTTAGTTAGTCATGCTTTTTCAGAGCACATGTAAAAATTCATATAATTTGTAAGTACACTGTTGGGCCATTGAATAGAATTGATTTTACTTGGCTGTTCCAAATCTACTTCCAGCAATGCCAAAGATGTTTATGTCCCACATCATATTATCTGTTGTTTTGTGGTCACTTCTTTGAGTTCAGCATTTCTAATAGCTGTGCTATTGTAGTGACTTCCCCTTCTCCAGAGAAAATCTTAAGTAAGCTTCTCCAGAAATCTTCATTATTATTTATTTTTGAACTATCAGCAAAAGAGTCTGTACATAAGATTTCAGTGTATGTAAACTTTTTACTTAGTGTTGCTCTATTACTTGGCCACTGACCTGAAAAAACTCAGCACACCAGGTGCTGAACACCCCTTGCTAGTTTTTCATAAACCTTTATCCAGTATATTAGCTTTAAAATGTGTGTTTGCAAATGCAAAATGTGATTTAAAAAAAAAACTCTTTAACAAGGCCTTTGGCCTTGAGCTGAAGCTTCACAGAGATGTCTACATTTCTAAGTTAATAGAAGTTACCAATTGCACTCAATGGTAGCAGCTGGTAGGGGGAGGAAAGAAAGGGAAGAAGCTCTCCCTTTCTCAGGTTTTTACTTGAAGTGTTAACATGCACATACCAGTAAAAGAAAAAGCTGCTTTTATGTGAACTTCTGCAGACTGTGAACTCCTGAGCCCTTTCTCTTACATGTTGGGTAAATTGTTATGAAACTAAATAAACTCAGGATTTAGATGATTAATTGATTACTACAAAAGCTGTTTCCTCAGAACATGGCTGTAACCAAAGAAAACTGTTTCTTGTTATCTTTGATGCTTTGCATCATCTGTCCACTACAACCTAATGGTACTTCACTTCTGTCTTAATTTGTGATTCTCTAATGATATCTAATGCTGAGCACCATTTTGTATAACTATGTGCCATCTTTATATTTTCTTTGGTCATGTATCTCTTCAGATATTCAATCTTTTTTTTCTGATACTGTGTATTGAACCCAGTGCTGATTAAACACTGAGCCAAATGACCAGATTTTTAATTTATTTACTCATTTATTTAATTTTTAAAAACGTTCTCAGTAAAGCTGGCTTTAAATATACAATCCTCCTGCCTTAGCCTCTTAAGCAATTGTGGTCATAGGCATACAATAGCACATTTGGTAAAAAAAATAATAATTATACACATACATACAACAGCACATTTGGTAAAAAATTAATTTTATAAGTACATGTTATAAATTTTTTTCTGTCAATTTGTTTTTGGCATTTTGAGTTAAAGCTTATCACCAAAGGTTGGGGATGTAGCTCAACTTTAGAGAGTTTCCCAGAACCCGAACATTCCCCCTCATCACTAAGATTACATAGAGTTTCTTCTGTTCCCTTCTATATTTTTAATAGTTCTCTCAAATTTTAATTATTATCTAGTTGGAATTAAATTTTTGAGGTTGGACTCAGGGGAACTAAGCCATGGAGCCATATGTCTACCTCTGTTTTGTATTTTATTTAGAAACAAGGTCTCACTGAGTTGCTTACCACCTCATTTTTGCTGAGGCTGGATTTGAACTCAGGATCCTCCTGTCTCAACATCCTGAGCCACTGGGATTACAACTGTGAGCCATTGCCCCAGCAAAGATGAGTTAATTTTTGAAGAAGTTTCAGTTTCTATGTACATTCATTTAACTCAGTATAGTTCTCAAAAACTTTTTCAGTTCCCCATTTTTTTGAAAAACTCATAGATTATGGATTTCACTTCATTTTGAATTTCTAAAATCATGACCTTTAATATTCTAAGATACATGATTGAATTTTGCTCATTTGTCAGGATCGCCAGGATCGGGTGTGCATGCACTGCCTGGTGTACTGTGCCCAGTGGCCGCCAGAGTGCTTGCTGTCTGACTGGATCTGAGAAGGGTAAAGGGATATGGCGGTGTAATAATGTTAATGTATTTTCCGTATGCAGCCTCTAATTTTAACAAATTATTCATAGAACTGCAGTAAGTGTCCTGTGATATTATTATAGATATCTATGTTATACTCTCTAAAATGAATGTAATAGATGTCCTGGGGCCTCTAAAATTAACACAATATCTATGCTTTATCCTCTAAATATAATAGGTGTGCTATGGCCTTTAGTATTAACAAAACATCCATGCTTTAGCATCTAAAGATAATATAATAGGTGCCCCATGGCCTTTAATATTAACATATATCCATAATTTAGCATCCAAAACTAATATAATGGTTTTCATAAGTCTTTTAACATTAATACAATATGAAAACTGGGGCCTGTGAAGCTACAGTAAGAACCGTGGTCTTTCAACACTGATATTGTATCCATATTAGAGCGTCAAACACTGATGCAACCACCGCCCTGTTGTCTTTGCTACCAACGCACTACCTTCTGTAGCATGGAACCTAGTACAACAGCTGCCCAGCCTGCAGCCCTTAATGTTAATAGAGTCAATATATTGTTCCTCTAAAATTAATAGTTTGGATTAGGAGTCCTCAGCCTGCTGAGGCCACCTCCTTCCCTGCGACCTTAACCCATCAAGTCTCTGCTCCAACCCCTTTCCTTACACGGGGAGTCAAGTGGAGCAGAGATGGAGACAACGTCCTGACTGAGGCATGAGGGAAGAGAAAGAAGAGGTCCATGAGAGCTCCACTAAGGGAGGCCAAGCCATGGATCAAGCTGCCTGCAGGCTGTGCAAGCTGAACAGTGAAGAGCAGCAGGGACAGAGAGGAGGAAAGGAGCTGGAAGAGGAGCCCAGCTGTCTGCCTGACAGAACTCACTTCAGAAAGTGCACAATGTAAGGACATGGAATTCAGTGCACTTGAGCATACTGGGCTGGGTGATGAGTAACAGCAAGAAAGACTGCTCAGGGACTGGCTGGACTTAGCTGCCACAGAGAATGTTCTGGTTGCTGTGCAGAAAGGCACTCCTAGCCTATGTCACCCCCTGGTCGCACAGATGACAAAAAAAAAAAAAAAAAAAAACACTTGACCATTACTCTTGACCATTACTGTAGAACTGGCCTTGTACATCCCTATCTGATGAGAAAGGAAGATGAAGATTATGACACATGCTTTATAAAACTAAGGAACAGAAGCCCAAGGCTTCATGATCTGTGATGAGCCTCAAATTAGCCTGAGGCTCCACACAGAGTGAATGGCATGGGATGAAGCAAATCTGGCAGGATCTGCTCAGAAGTGTTTTTCTGATGAACACCAGTGGAGATAATTAACGCATCTGCTGCATCAGGAGACAGATAACTGGTTGAACTCCAGGTTTTATTTAAAAAGTAATAATTTTAATAAAGATTTTTTTCTTCAAATTTTATTTCTGTTTAGATATGCAATGCATGAGGTTGTGTAAGAAATTGTGTAACAGAAAAGCTGTACCAGCATCTTCATATCATTGAGAATTTTTTTTCCTAACATGGTCACTTACAAAAAGCACATGGCAGACCACTCTTATTCCTTGGAGATATTCTCCTCATTAGTACCTGGCATTCTATCTTCACCTTAAATGATACATTTTACATTAACTCTGAGATATGGAAACTTTACAAATTATCCACATCAACATAAACAATCCACTATTATTTTGTTATTAACTTAGTTTCTCTTAATAAAATTCAATCTTTCAGGAACAAACTACAAGAAAAAAAAAATATATATATATATTTCACATAGCTTCTTTAAAGAATATTATGGTTTCCAAGTTGTCATTTTTAGGTTTTCCAATTTGCTCCTTTGAGTATTTAGAAACTCGTGGTTAAATTAGAAGGAATGCCTTCATGTGAATGATCTTGCCTGAGACTCTGGGCAGCAGTTAGGAAGAAAAGGAAGCAGTCATGCCTCTAACTGAGTAGATCACATGAAATTTCTTTTTTTCATCTCTGTCCACATTGTTCTACTCCCAAATTGCCATCCAGAGAATCTTTGGATTATTCCCAACTTCTGTCATCACCTCTGTTCTAAGCAAATGCTGTTAAAAGGCCATGATGATTGGGAATACTATAAAGTGCAGAAAAATGATTTAAAAATGTGTGGCCTTTACCCTTAATGCTAAAGTAGTATTCAAAATATACCAAGTAAAATTAATATAATAGATTCCCTGTACCATATCCATAGTATGCATCTAAAACTCATGTAATAATTTCTCTGAATAGTTCAGTATTAATGCAATATGTATACTGTGGCTTCTAAATCAAATATGATAACTGTCTGGAGGCCTTTGTTACTGCTATATTCATACTATATCATGGTAAACTGATAAAATAGCTGTTGTGTGGCCTTTACTACTAGTGGGATTTACATATTTTAACATCAAATACAGAAATCAAAGCATTCAGAGAACTTTAATACTAATATGATATCCAAATTATAGTATCTAAAATAAATACAGTCACTGTGCTCTGGACTTCAAATCTATTGTGAAGCCCATATTCCAGCATGCTGAGCTAATATAATAGCACCACTGTAGCTTTTCATACTAATATGATATTCATGTTATGGGCTATAAATCTAACGAAGTATATATTCTATGGTTTTTAATATTAATGTAACATACTTTCTACAACCTGTGAAACCAGTATACTAACTTCTGGGTCCATTTTAATATTCATTTTATATCCATACTATAGCATCTAGTACTGATAAATGTGTGCTCTGTACTTTCTCATATTAAGATGATATTTATATTATACCACATTAAGCTAATAAAATGCCATGTTTCGGCCATTAAACTAATATAATATTCATGTTATGCTATTAAAATTAAAAAATTAATATGTTGACTGCCATGTTGACTCTAATACTAACATGATATGTATATTTGAAAAACAACAAAATCATTGACCTGGAGACTTTAATGCTAAAACAATATTTATTCTATAGTATTTAAAGATAATGCAATAGCTTACATGTGCCCTTGGATACTAATATAATATTTATATTATATTATCTTAAACTGATTATAGATTCTTGTAACATCATTCTGTAGCATCTAAATTAACAGTAGCCATACTGTATCCTTTAAACTAAATAAAATATATAACAGACCATCTGAAACAAACATAATCTTTGTGCTGATGCCTATAATACTAGTATAATATCAAGAGTGTAGCATCTGAAACATATATGCCCTGTGAACTTGATTGAAAATAAGATATCCATATCATATCACCTAAATGGATATACTATCTACACTGTTCTCTTTTTTAAAATTATTATTTTGGTACTGAGAATTTAACTCAGAGAAGCTCAACCAATGAGCCACATTCCCAGCCCTTTTTTATATTTTTTTAGAGACAGAGTCTCACTGTGTTTCTTAGCACCTCATTTTTGCTGAGGCTGGCTTTGAAACCACAATGCTTTTGCCTTAGCCTCCCAAGTTGCTGGGATTGCAGGCATGTGCCACCACATCTTGCTTTACTGTTATCTTTAATAATGATATAATTGTGTTTCTGCAGCCATCAGTAGTAGTTTAATTACCTTATTATAGCATCTAAAGCTGATAAGATAGGTGCCTTGTGGCCTTTTATTTCAAATAAGATATGCATAATCTATCATTTAAACTGGATATGCTCTCTTCCCTGTGGCCTTTAATACTAATATAATAGCTGTCTTGTGGCCATTAATACTAATTTGATACCATGTTATAGCATCTGAAACAGATAAAATAGCTTCCTTGTGGCATTTCATGTTAATAAATTACCCATAATATAGCATCTAATTCTGTTATCATAGCTGCCATGTGGAATTTTCTTCTAATATGATATCCATAACACAATGTGTAAAACTAATATAATAACTTAACTTTGGCCTTTAATACTAATATAGTATGCATAGTGTTGAATCTTGAAATAATGTTATAACTGCTCTGTGGTATTTATGATTAATATTATATGCATGCTCTCGCTGCTTAATGTAATATTGTGGCTCTTCTATGGTTTTTTATAATAATGTAATATCCATACCACAGCATCTAAAACTAATAAAATAGCTGGTTTTTTACCTTTGATATTGTGTAATATCCATACTATAGCAAATACAACTATAATACTATAGCTGCTCTGAAGTTTTAATACTATGACATTATCAACAGTCCAACATTTAAAATTAATAAAATATCTTTCCTGACATTTAATGTTAAAATTTTTCACAATATAGCATCTAAAACTAACTTATTTGCTGTTTTATAACCTTTATTTTATTATTTCACTAAAATAATATCTGTTAAGGCATCTCATGCTAATATGACATCTGCCTGAAGTTATTAATACTAATGTAATATTTACATTCTACTATATAAAACTGATATAATAGCTTCCCTGTAGGATTTGGCAACATTATAAAATCCATACTAGAGTATCTAAAGTTAATAAAAATAGATGCCCTGTGGTATTTAATAGTACTATGTTATCCAAAATATACCATCTTAGACTATTTAATAATTTAATAGAAATAAGGTATACATAGTATAGCATATAGAACTAATATAATTTTGATGCAGGCATGGTGACATATGATTGTCATCTGAGCTTGAGAGGGTATGGCAGGAGGACCACAAGTTTAAAGCCAGACTCAGAAATTTAGTGATGTCTTAAGCAACTCAGTGAAAACTGGTCTCAAAATAAAACACAAAAAATGGTTTCAGGGGACTGGGGGTTTTGGTCAGTGGTAAATCACCTGCTTAACATATGTGAGCCCCTGGGTTTGATCCTCAGCATCACATATAATAAACAAAAAAAGTAAAAAATCTATTGACAACTAATAAATATTTTAAAAATGGAGAGGCTGGGAATGGGGCTCAGTGGTTAAGTATTGCTGGATTTAATCCCTGGTACTCCCCCCCAAATAAATAAATAAATATATATATATATATATATATATATATATAGAGAGAGAGAGAGAGAGAGAGAGAGAGAGAGAGTGAGAGAGAGAGAGAGAGAGAGAGAGAGAGAGAGAGAGTTAGAGATACAAACTGTGCCTTTAATACTTTTTTTTGGTAGCAGGGATTAAAACGCAAAGCACTTAATCACCAAGCCATATTTCCAGCCCTTTTTTCTATTTATTTTATTTTATTTTTATACAGGTTCTTAGCAAGTTGCTTAGGGCATCACTAAGTTTCTGATGCTGGTCTTGAACTTGCAATCTTCCTGCCTCAGCCTCTTGAGTCACTGGGTTGACAGGCATGCATGACAAGGCCCAGCTAATCTTTATTATAAAGTATTGTTTGAAGCTGACCTATGACATCATTATTAATATTACAACCATATGTGACCCTATTAATGTAATATTATAGCTCTTCTTTGACCTCTCATATGAATGCCATATCCACAAATAGAATCAAATGCTAACATACTAGCTGCCCTATGACCTTTTGTACTAATGTAATATTAACACTATTTCCTCTGAAATGGAAATAATAGTTGCTATGTGGCCTTTTAATAGTATATAATATCCACAATATAGGACATAAATAAGCATAGTAACTTCCCTGTTGCCTTTAGTGCTGATATTATATCCATATTATAGAATCTGCTACAGATATTAAAGTAGCCCTCTAGCCAGGCATAGAGGCACATGCCCATAATTTCAACAGCTTTGGAGGTTGTGGCTGTAGGATCAGAAGTTTAAATCCAGCCAAAGCAATTTAGTGAGACCTTGAGCATATTATATTGACCCTATCTAAAAAAAGAAAAAAAATGAATAGTACTTGGAATAGGTGCCCTTGGGTTTAATTTCAGGTACCAAAAAATGTTCTCTTGTGCTGTTGTACTGTTGTGATATTCTCATTATAGCACCCATTATTACTAAAATAGCAGCCCTGTGGCCTGTAATATTAATACCATATTTTTTATGTTTTGTTGTTGTTGTTGTTGTTGTTGTAGTAGATGGACACAAAATGTCTTTATTTATTTTTATATGGTGTTGAGGATCAAACCCAGTGCTTCACACATGCAAGGCAAGGACTTTAAAACTGAGGTACAGCCCAAACCCAAAACCATATGGTTTTGTCTTGATAATATATTTGCTGCCTGGTCGTCATTTATACTAATATCATGTTCATAGCTTAACCTCTAAAACTAATATATCAGCTTCTCTGACAAATCTGATACTAAAATGACATCCATAATATTGCATCTAATAGTATAATAAGTAGTATTATTGTGGTCCTGTGACCTTTAATATTAATAGAATATCCTTCTAATTGAATCATAATATTTGCCTTGTGGCTTTGAAAACTGATTTAATATTCATTCTATTTCATCTTAAGCTAATATAATAACTGGTTTAAAAACTATTATGATATCCATAGTATAGCATGTAAAATTAATAAATGAGCTTCCCTGTGGTTTTCAATTCTAATATAATATCTATGCTATAGCATCCAAAACAATTAAAATAGCTGCATTGTAGTTTTTATAGCAAAATGACATGTATAATATAGCATTGAAAGCAAATTTAACAAATTATCTGTGGCTGTTACATGAATGTAATATCCATGTGATTGAATTAAATATGATCTAATAGCTACATCATGGCCTTCAATAATGATATGACATTTATGCTGCAGCATCAAAAACTGAAAAAGCAATTGGGTGCTATTGTTCATGCCTATCATACCAGCATTTCAAGTGGCTGAGACAGGAGAATTGCAAGTTCAAAGCCATCCTCAGTAATGGCAAAATCTAAGCAAGTTAGTGAGACCCTGTCTCTACTTAAAATACAAAATAGGGCTGGGGATGTGTCTCAGTGTTCAAATGTCCCTGAGTTTAATCTCCAGTACAATAAAACAACAACAAAACAAACAAAAACCCCAATAGAGTAGCTGCCCTGTGTTCTTTAATAGCAATATAACATCGTTATTATAGCACCTAAGAATAATGTGATACCTGCTCTGTGGATGGATCATACTAATATGATACCATCTTCATGACAAGTTTTTTCACAAGTCCTGGTGATTGTATCAGAGCTTTATTAACTTTAGTTACTTCTCCTGATAGACAAAAAGAGGGTTCACTGGCAGCTTTCACAATTCCCAAAGCACCAAGCTCATCCTGTTTATTCAATTTTGTCTCAACTTCAGGTGGGCTATAGTAAGCAACATCTCATGGAACTTCCTGTGCACAATTGCTGATTCTCACTGTTCCAATGCTATTTTCTGTGGTTATTAAGCAATGTTTCTCTCAATTCTCACACCAAGAGCAGAGCATATCTTTTTCACAGCCACCAGAACCAAGGCTTACGTGCTCCGTGCCATACACAGTGTCATGTACACAAAGCTAAGGCTAACTGAACTTTACCATCTCAGGCTAGTATGAGCCATTTATGAGACAGTGTCTCATGAGGCTGCCCCTGGATCACTGGGATCATGCCTTCTTCACATTACCTAGCCTCAGCATCTCTAGCCATTGGCCAGAATATACTTTGAGTTACCCATAAAATAAATGACGCACAGGTACTCTAGAAAGCCTGGGCTATCTCTTGAGGCCAGCTAAATATATTCTGTGTGCCTCAGACTATCTTTCCTGATACTGGTGGTTTTGGGGAAATGGAGTCTTTCCTGATGTGAACTGCTCATATTCCAGGGCAATGCAGGGAGCTCACTGGTGGAGCCTTTCCCTGGAATAAGAGATGCCTGGGTTGGAGTCCCAAAACTAAAATTAACATGAATGAATGACAACCAGGAAGCAAAATCAGGCTAAATAAATCTGTTTATGAGATGCTAGTAACCTAACAAATTGTTTTTCTAGCTGAGAAGGTAACTATATTTGGTGTCAGAGAAACATAAAAAGGTGTTCAAAAGGGCTGAGGTTGTAACTCAATAGTAGAGTGCATGCCCAGCATGTGAGTCACTTGGTTAAATACTCAGCACTACATAAAAATAAGTAAATGGAATAAAGGTATTTTGTCCATATACAAATAAAAAATAATTTTAAAAATGTGTTCATGTGACACAGTCAAATATTAAGTTTATTTTTATGTGGAATCAGGAGTAAGAAAGTTAAAAGATAATTCAGACCTTTCAAGCCAAGTGAAGTAGGTGAGGTAACCTGAGGTACATGTGATTTCAGAGGCCAACACTGAGGTTTGACTTGAGTGAAAGTGTTAGGGCCTAGCCTCTGGGAGAAAAGCTGGGACATAGAGAAAAAGAGGGTTTGTGAGGAATTGTAAGTCATGGAGAAAACAGAAGAGAAATCAATTTTCTTTTTTCACACTGCATTTCTTCATGCTGAAAAGATAAATAAAGAAAGTGGAAGAGAGAAGGAAGGAGAAATGAGTAAAGAACAACAAAAAGAAACAACATCAGACAGAACAGACATTAATGGGATGCAAATAACATTTAAATTCTTTCCTCAGGTTGAGAAGTCAACCACTTTTGGTTGCAGAAGAAACATCAAATTGTGTTCAAGAGGCCACACATAAAATATGTGAAGAGAATTTCAATTTGGAATCAGGATGAAAAAATTAGAAGATAATTCAGTGCTTCTAAAATTAGAAACAGGCAAGTGTGGAGACCTTGGTACTAGTTGTTTCAGATGCTAAAACTCCGGGTCCCATATGAGCACATGATGTGGACTAACCTTGTTGAATAAAGTCAGGATCCCATACAGACAATGAAGGGTAAAAGGAGTAGAACGTCATGTAAGAAACAGAGAAGAAAAAACTGAGATTTTCTTTTTTGCTGTCATTAATTATAGCAGCAGAAATGAGAGAAATAAGGAAAGAGAGTGGACACTAACTTCCAGCTACATAGGTAAGTCTCCACAGGTCCTGAGATTCTCTGGACATTGCAAAACACCCATGTGCAGAGTCTTGTGACAATTCTGGTTTCATTTAGTGCTCTGTACAGCTTCTAGGTCTTCAGGTACAAGGCTTCTTGCATAAATAGCACTGTGTTTGCCCATTTTTCCAGTTGGAAGAGCCAGATTCCATCTCCTCTCTTTTTGTGAGAATGGCAATGCTGAGTGATGCCAACAACCTCTCGCCACTTTTTCTGGCCTGGAAAGGCCAACTCCTAGTCTGGCCTGCATGGATTATTAATCAAATAGTAATAGTGGACAACAGCCACTCTGGGAAAATAAGAAGTTATATTTGGAGACTGGGGTGAGCAAGTACACACCTGGGCTCTTTGAAAAAGGCCATTTGTAGTTCCCAGTGAAACCAGATTAACAGATAGGTTATTAGTGTAGTTAATTAAAGCAGGTCTAATATAAAGTAAGATAAATAAAATGGAGGCCATATTGAGAATGCAGTCCAGGAAACCAGAGGAGCACTTGGGGAAATTTAAATGTTAATGTCCCAAAGGCCCTAAGCCTGTCCTAAGGAAATGTTAATGAAGCAGCTCCCAGCAAACATGGAGATGCTAAATCTAAAAGTTCCCCAGGCCCTTCCTGCCCAGGTTACTCCTTCAGCCCACCTATTCCCCCGCCTCCTGGGTCTTCCCACCTTCATTCTATCATTGCAAGAAAACAAAGTACAAGAGTGTGGAAAGCTGAAAGAAAAACTTAGCCTTAGCTATAAAAACAGGAAGACCTCCCCCTTACACAGATTCTGCCTTTTGGGTCCCCTTCTTCCTCTGGGGAGAAGTCTTTTCTGCTGTCCTTTAATAAAGCTTCTACTTTCCACTTTACACTTGCCTCAGCATGCTTCCCTGGTGTTATACTTCAGCATTGGGGAAGCAAGGACTTATCACTGGTAAACAGCAATAACGCCAGGAGGCTGCACAGTGAGTTTGAAATGAGCAAGTGTTCTTCAGTAAGAACCAAGACTCCATTGCCTGAGAAGTGTGCAGACAGGCCTCAGACCCATCCTAGTCTAGAATACTTGATGAAATGGGTATGGGTCCAGGCTAATTTTGAGCATTAGGTTCAGCTGGGTGAACCCCTCTGTTGAGAGCCACAGCCAAAGGGGCCCCAGCAAACTTTCAGACTGCCAGCTGATGATTGGCTCACAGTGGCCCCAGCAACATCTAGTTGATTGGCTCTTCTGTGGTGATACTCACTGGAGATGCTCATTGAGCTGTTTCCCGGCCGTTTCAGACTACCAGCTGATGATTGGCTCACAGCGGCCCTAGCAATATCTAGCTGATTGGCTCCTCTGCGGTGATGCTTATTGGGCTGTTTCCCTGCCCTTTCAGGCCACGGAGCTGCTCACTGGGGGACTTTTTTGGCTCCGCCCACATGACCCAGCCAATCGGCCTCAAGAGCAGGAGGATTGTGGGAGGTGGAGAGGCTGGTGGTTGGGGGAGTGGCTTGTGGGAAGCCGGTGGTGGCAGTTGGGCTCTGAGGGTTTTTCCTGAGGAGCTGTTTTGTTTGGCGTGAGTGGTTCTAAAAATAAAGTTAGTTTCTTTTGACAAGTGGCTCCTGAATTGTGCCCAGCCAGACTGTGGCACCCCTCCTCTCCCTGGTTGATCTCTCTTCAGCCCCTTCTGGGACAGTGTCCCATCCCCAGAAGCATAATCTGCCCAGAGAACACTTCCCTGTCAAGTACTGAGATCCCTCATTTCTTGTCTTGGAGACAGTATAGATAGTGAGGGAGCTGGGATTGGGTCTGGGGTTGTGTTCATGACTCCAGCCATGCTGCTCATGAGCATGTGGCCCAGGGCACACACTTCAGTGTTCTCAGCTTATTTTAATATGATAAACAGGGAGTAGAAATGGCTCAGTACAAGGGTATGATATTCAGATGCAATATTCACAGTTGCTCTGAAAAAATAGTTTAATTGTTTCAGGTCAAGTTCACACTCAGACAAAGCAGGCGATAGCTCTCTCCAACCTGGTTCAAAAGAATTTATTGGAGTCAAGCTCCTCTTATCACTAGCCATCCCTGCATCAAAGTTAGAGGCCTGACCTCAAATGTCATTGATACTGAAGCCCAACCCCTTGTCAATGTCAGACACACTGAATCCCAACCCCTTTTCAAATTTAAGATCAGGTCACCAAATTTATATGGTGAGTGTTAAAATTAGGGTGGTAAATAATGTTAGAGTTTGGCCATGAGCAAATGTGTGGTCTGTTTGTGATCAGATATTAGTTACTGAATACCTATGAAGGTTTTACAGGGTAGATGTTAAAGAAAAGTAAGTACTTGGTTTGTGTTTCTAGGGTGAGGTAAGAGTTAGAGGATAGAAAATAGGGTTAGTGTCTTGTGATTAGGAATATACAACATAGGTAAGGATTAGGATCAAGAAAAGACTTTAGAATTCAGCATTCCTGAGACACTATCCTCTATAGTATATTAACTTTGACTACCACAACTTATGAATTGCTCTCTAAACCTACACCCCTTCTCTCACAGCTTCCTGTGTATCCATATATCACATCCATTTGGCCTGTGGCATACCCTCCACTCCCTCTTTTTACCAACCCTGTGTATCCCTCAATTTTCTCTACTCATCTTCTCCTGTGGACACTTTACCAGAAACATTCATCTCTAGCTGAATAGCCCTCCACATTGCTTTTACATCTCTCCACTTAGCCCTCCACCACCTCCTCTGACAGATTTCTGTTTAGCCTTCCACAACCTCCTCTTATCTTCTGCTGTACACTCTTCCATCACCTCTGCTCAAGAGCCCATGAGTACCCTCGACCATCTCCTCTTGTTTTTATTATTATTATTTTTTGTAGCTGAGGAACACACCCTAATTCTGTCTTGACATAAGGAGCCATCTCATCATAAATTCATGAAAAGTTCATTTCTGTTTTACTATAAAATACTAATATTTCTATTTGGCCTGATTATAATTTGTTATGTAAATTATTAAGCTGCTATCTGCCTTTGAATTTTGCTTACAAAACCCTGTTAGGTGTAAGTTCCCAAAACAATTACCTTTGTAATTTTTTGTGCTATAAAAACTGCCCTGCACTCAGATCAACTGCTGTCCTCTGGCCCAGCTTTTCAGGAGAGGCAGTAGTTGATCAATTCTCTTGTGTACACAATATGAGCTTGCTTTAATTTGGTTTAATATTGGCATCAGTGGTCTGCCAGGTTTCTGTTCTCGCGACTAAAAGGCTCAGGGGTCACTCCAAGAAAACCTGGCTAACTGAACTGCACAAAATAAACACACAAGAGACAAAAGTACCTTTTTGTTTGGAGTTGCTGTAGTGGCTCCTCTGACTTAAGGGTCCACAGGAAGAGAGAGAGAGAGCAAAAGCATGCACTGACCCCTTTAATTGAGGAGAAGCTATTCAAATGAGGCAAGGGATCAGGTTTCAGGGGGCTGAGTGTATCTTCATGATGCCCACTATCAGAAGATTGACTGGCACCTGGGGCACACTCAAGGTCACAATAAGAGAAGGGGACACACAAAGGCAGTTCCATGGAAGATTCTATCCTAAACAGGGCAATGGGTTATATTACAAGGGAACAGGTGAGCATAGCTTCACCAATGGGGCTGTAGCAGGACACGCCCATGCACAAAACACTTACCCTCAAACCCAAGAAGGGTGGGGAACAGCTCTGCCACTTTCCTGGGACTGAAAGCCTCAGCACTCAGGGAGTGTGACTCAGTCACGTGTAAGGTTGGTCTCCCATAGTGGTCTTTTCATTGCATTGTGGGTTCAACAGTAGCACTCCAACATCACTTCTCTTGCTATTCTCGGTAGCCATTCATGTTTCAACTTCTGTGTCTTTCTATACTAACTTCTCTCATCTCCTGTATAACTCTACTCAACCAGCACTCTATGTAACCCTATAACACAATATCTTGCAGACTACAGTGTAATCCTCCACCACTGCCTCTCTCTTCCTGATTTGTATACATCCACAACCTTCTCTTTACCCACTCTGTGTAACTCTCTACCAACTCCTCTCATCCCTTGTGCAGACCTCCATCAATTTCTCTCATCTTCTCCTTTCATCCCTTCACTATTTCTTCTCATCTGTGTTGCCCTATACCACCTTATATCATTTCTGTCAGTGTAAACTCCACCAACTCTTCTCATGCTCTACTGTGGAGTATACCACCACCTCCTCACATATATGGCATAAACAACACTTCCTTCTCTTGGCTCCAGTTAAGCTCTTTACCACCTGCTCTCAAATCTTCCTGCATAACTCTTCATGGATCCTGTCATCTCCCATGTAACCCTAGACCATCTCTTCTACCTATCCCTGATTAGCCACACAAACTCCTCTCATGGCCCCTAGAAAGACCTTCCCCACCGTCTCTTCCTCTGTAGCTCTTGTCATCACCTGTGTATTCTCCCACCACTTTCTCTTTGGTCTAGTAATTCTGCCTACACCACCTCTACTCAAGGGTCCTGAGAATCTCTCCTCTACCTCCTCTGTGTCTTCCCAGTTAGCCCTCCACTATGTCCTCTCACAGACCCTGTGTATTACTCCACTAAACCACCTCCTCCCAAACCCTCCTCTGCCTTCTCTCATGGCCTCCAGTGCAGTCATCTGTCATATACTCACATGTCCAATGCAGTGCTCCTCATCTCCTTTTCTGTTGCCCTCCACCATCTTTCACCTTCATCTCCTGTTTCACTCTGCATCACCTCATATCATGTCCTGTGTAGCCCTCACCTCTTTCTTTTATCTCCTTCTGTATCAATCTCTACCACTTTATCCTTTGGCCTTCTTGTGTAATTATGTAATTAGCCTAATTGTGTAGCTCTTCTCCTCCTCCACTTGTGACAAAATTGTTCTTCCCAAGGAAGTTAAATCAGCCTCAACCCAGCTGTTTCTGAATTTTGGCCTATTCTGGAAGTGTTTGATTGTTGTTTTGTTTTGTTTTTACAATTCTCTGTGATATCTAGTGACATGTCCATGCAGTTTATTTTTCAGTCTTTTCTTTAAAAAAAATTTATTTATAATAATTTGAATTTAATTGTAGAATGAAATTACATTACTATAATTTACCAAATGGGGATTATTTTAATACTCTTAATATCCAACTTGTTAACTAGAATGATTCATTTAATGAAAATTAAATCTCTGAAACAGTTTAAACTTACTAGCTGGTATTATTCTCCCATAGCCAGCTATAATACAAGGGCCAGAGTTAGGAGGTGTCACTGGAACCAGAGTTCACCTAACCTTTTGCAAAGGCTCAGCATCACCAGAAATCTGGCTTTAACTTCTTACTTGAATGGATTCCAGGACCCCCATAGACATCAAAATCCTAGGGATGCTTAAGTTGTTCATGAAAAATGGCATAGTAGTTGCATGTAATCTTTGCATACCCTTTTGCATACATTAAGATATCTGTAGATTACATAAAATACCCATAACAATATAAACAACATGTAACAGGTTAAGCAGTAATGACAAGGAAAATTGTACGTTTATTTAGTACTAATGGAATGTTTTGTAATATGTTGCAGCTAAGTTTAGTTGAACATGAGAGTGTAGAACCTGCACTTGTGGAGGGCCAGTTTCCCTGTAAGCCCTTAAGAGAGTAAACAAACATTTAACCTTGGGCAAACCAGGAGGAGTGACCACAGCCTCAGAAAAACGGTGGTGACTTCTCTCACATGATGCTTCACCAGCAAAAGAGCTGTTGCTGAGTCTTGTTGTCTCAAATGGAATCTGCAAGGTTTAGCTGCAGATAAAGTCAGGTGCACACATCCTGTACTTTTCTAATTAGATGCTACTTTGCATACCCATGAGCCTTTATGCCATTTGACCAGAAGCTCCACAGGCTCTTACTCTCTTAAGAAAAGCATCCTGGGTTGTTTACATTTCCACAAGAGCTTATCATTGTTCCACTTCTTTTGTGCACAGATGTTCCTTCCCTGGCTCTCCTTCCCTCAGGGCTACTTTGAAATAAACCACCATTTTTAATCTATTTTACTTTTTTGAAGACTGAAATTCTAGCTACAAGAATGCTCCTATAACTAACAGAAAGTTCCAGCCAATAACAGCAGGGAGACCGAAGAAGACAAACACAACCTGTAACCCGAGAAACTGACTTTTTAACCAATTAGACTGTTTGTGTCCTTGCATCTATTTTCTGTCTGAAATTACTGCCTAATCCTGCACCCCTACTTTGGTATTCCCAGACTCTGAATCTTCCTTTTTTTTTTTTTTTAAACAAACTCCTTTGTTTAACTTCCTTTAATAATGATTTTAGTATCTAAAAAAAGTTTATTAATTTAAACATAATTATACTTCAGTGGAATATCTTTGAGGTTTCTAATCTACTTACATACTTGAAAACTCTAAGGACACTTAAAATAAAGCTTGCTTATTGGAATGTTTTTGAAGCATAATGTAATTTTTAAGGTTTTGCTTTTAAAAAATGAGTAAAACGTAATTTGAGCAAAGAACACAAACATCTAACCTCATACAAATTTTATGAAAATCAAAATCCTATGAAGACAAAGATCTCACCATTATTTTTTGAAAACTCTGAATGAAAAACTAAGCTTGAACTGGTAAACCATAGAAAATAATGTGGATACTAGTCTCTAGATTTCAAGTCCCTGTTACTGACTTTAGAAAGTTTTAAGCCAAGTTTCAAGCTAGTAGCACTGCACAATTTATTATTTCCCATATTTTCATGCTGGGGATTGGACCCAGGGCTACCATCTCAGCTTCTAATTTTAACTTTAAAAAAAGATTCTGTGCATTTTAGTTAATATTGCTTTATATATCACTGGAAGTTTTCAGTTTCTTATTTTTAAAGACTTATTTATAGCACATCAATAATGTGTTTTTTATAGGCATATGCACTTACAATGCAATTGGAATAACTTATAAGAAGATGAAATATAAAAGGAAAGAATTGGAGATTACAAAGGCAGCTCTGAAACAGTATTCATTTTTAAATCAGCTCTAGTATTAATTGCATATGATAAGATCATCCAGTTACTGTCCTAATTTTTAAATGTTGGACATAATGGTTTGTGAGAAACCCAAATTAACAATGTATACAAAAGAATCATTGTTTTATTTTTTTCTGTTTCTAGAGCTTGTTGTTACATTTTTGTTAGTTTTATTTTGAATCATTTTGCAATTAACTACTCTCTAGTCAAATTGAATTTGCAGCAATTCATGTTTCCCTAGGTTGGCTTTTCACAGTTTTAATGACATTTCAAAAATATAAATTTTTAAATTCTATTACATTAAACAATGGTGATTTTGCTAGTTATGTAATTTCATTTAAATAATTATAACCAATACCTATAAAGTAGATTTCAGTCTTCTAGATTCATAAGTTGACTGTCCTATTTAAAAATATTTTTATTGAGAAATGTCAGAAGACAAATTTTTTTTCAAACCATAAATAATGTACAAATTGTTTTTGTAAATATTGTGCTAATATAAAATCAAGAAAAATTTGCTTCCAGAAAAAGTAATGACAAGATATTTCAGAAATATTATAAGATTTTAAAACAGTGGTCAAGAAAAAATGTATGGCAATTGTTAGCATAATTACAGCCATCTTTCTTTCCCCCACTCCCAGTGTATAAATTCTGTTTTTATTCTCAAGAAATAGAAACTAGCCAGAGATTAAACATAGCAGTCTGGTAAATTGCTGGTCTTTGTGTGTTCTTTGAGAGATGAGACAATTTACCCACCTCTGAGATGGGCCCATGCTCATTTCTTTGTCTCTCCTTGAGAAGATAAAGGATGTGCCAATTTCTCCATTCTTCCTTTTGAAAGAGAAAACATCATCAACAACAAAAACAACTGTTTCTATTCCTAACATACAAACTTGCTTTCCACAGAATCAGAGGATGCTCACTATGCCAATCAGAACTACACCTGCCCTTAATGCACAACCATGATTATAGCCTATAAAAAGTAATATTAAAGAGGAAGTTGCTGCTGCTCTCTCTCCTCTCACAGAGCAGCCTGTCAGACTCCTGACAATAAAACCACTTTTTATTCTAGGTGTGTGTAATCACTCCTGTACCACCTTTTTTTTTAAAGAATACACTTCCTAAACATGGCATCAAATCCATGAAATGATCTCTACAAATATCACTAGACCATATCCCCAAGTTGTAGATCTGATTCCCCAAATGTTAATGATGTTTCCTAGGTGTCTACAGAACACAATAACAATGTAGGCCTTAGTAGCAGCTCACATGAGAGCCACCACCTTGGTTTATTGTTGCAGGATCATGAGATCTAATGTGTTAGGAGTATTTTATAGCTGTGGCATAGCACTTTTTGATTTCATGTCTCCAAGCAGCCTACAGAGGATACCATGCTAGTACTTTCTTTTGAAGTTTTGTCTGGTAGTATCTTTTGCAGTTTTCTCTGGTAACATCAAGGCTTAGGACTGATGCATCTCGATAATGGATCAGCATGTCAGCATTTTTTGTTGCACTTTGTTGTCATCAGTGATATTAGTGTGTGATCTCATTCCCACACCTCTTTAGCTCACAGCACTGACATGTATTATACATCACACCTCTAAGATCAAAATCAACAAAAAAGATCCAGCTGAGAGCTGTCCATCACTGATGGTGAGAATTTTCTCAGGTCAGCAGCAAGAACATTCCTTATAAAGAATCAATGATAAGTCATGAGCATAGAAATATGTCTCTAAAAATCTTTTGTATTTAAATTGCCTGAAATAAGAACAATAAAAATCACAAAAAAATGTTGAAAACATTAAATGCTCCAAAAAATTTACATTTTGACATTCATTAAAACTTTTAACACTTCACCCTCACAGAATAAAAGAAGATGGAGAATCTTCTGCCTATGTGCAGCAACAGCTTCTGTGAGCTTGGAATGCCTCTCAGACCTGCTGGAGGAGGAGAAATCAGTCATTCCAGCTTCCTGGACAGTACAAGAGAAAAGAGCAAGGTCAGCAGTCCACTGCACACTGAGGGTATTCCAGGAGTTGTTTCTGTCACTCTGAAGGAATACACCATCATGGCGACAGATCCAAAAAAAACTGGGGTGGCAAGCTCCTATCCCATCAGTGTGGGGCTTGGTCTCATTTGAGGAACTGACTGCAGTCACAGAAGCCCAACAAGGTGTTACATGGGGTTTCTTGTGAGATCAACAGCCAGGCCAGGTGTTGCTTGTGCAGTATCTCAAGCCCAGAAAGATGAATTGATTTTTGAAGGATAGAAATTAGAGTTACTTAAAATTTATCTGCTCTGATTCTACAAACAACAACAGCAAAAATCAGTATGTCAGAAAAGTATCTATGTTTTTTTGGAAAGGGCAGTTGAGCAGCTGGAGGTTAAGGTTCAAGAGCTATCAAGCTACAGAGTCAAGTTCTCAGATTATAAGACCAATTTGTGCTATTATAATAAAGCAACTAATGAATTCTAATTAAAAAATAAAATGAAAGAAAAATAAGGAGGAGACAGGGAGTCTCTCAATACCCACATAGTGTGTTTGTATTTTCTGGGAAAAGCTGTGAAATTTGAACTCAATGTGTCACCTTCACCACGAATTATCAGGTCTGAAGCTGACCAACTTAAAACTTTAAAACAGTAGCAGCAGCATTAATGTAGTAAAACAGGTTAGAAGTAGGTTATTTTCTCCAAAGAAAACCAGATGTGTTTTTCAATTTTTCTATAAATTTAATATAAATAAAGTGTTGATAAATTGATGTCCATTTTAATTTTGAAAGATAAGTTGGATAATATTTTGAAACTTCAAAATATTGCTTCATCTTCCACTCACACAGCACTGAGCTTCTTCAGGTGAGCTTATTGGATGGGCACAGTCTGCACACTGTGAAGAAACTTAGACAAATAGTTTGCAATGGGACACTTGGTGACTGGTACTCTATAGTAAAGAGTTGTAGAAAATGTGTAGCTCTTTGCTTCTCCTCTTGTGTAAAACATGGTAATATGGGTGTCTGCTGCTCAGTATTTTGATGTTTCACCTGAGCTTCACCATGTATTTGAAGCATAGCAGTGAATGCTCTGTGCCTGTTACCAGGCAACTTCAATAAGTCCTGCCCTTCTCCTGTTCACTCCACCTCAGCAAGACTACCTTCCTTGTCCACACTGAGGTGCTGAGGATGGCTTTGATTTTGTCACACTCCCAATTTATTTTCTCATTACTTGGATTTTAGTCCTAAACCATTATACCCAGTCACTATTTTATTTATTCATTACATGCATGTGGCACAGAAACCACATTAGACCAAGGTAGTTAATAATAAATTCATAAAGATAGAAATTAACTAAAATACCTCTTGAATATTTCTTAGTTATTTGTTATATAAACTGATTTATAAATTTTGTTCATATGTGCACAAAAGCCCCATGAAGAATGAATATTTCAAAGACAATATTTTTTGTAGACACAAGTTAGCTTATTCTAGGATATTTTGTACTATTCAAATATACAAATTGGTCATATGGAATAACTGAATTCAAAAACAGAAATAAAAGAGGAGAAATTTTTAAATTAATGTCGTTTAGAAATCTAAATTTTTGAAAATTCTACATAGAGTCACTTGAAAAATGTTGTGTTACACAAGTTGAGATATGCTTACAAAGGAGTAAGAGAGGTATGAAAAGTACCCTTAAAGTGATTTGCTACATCAGCAGAAAATTGGATATAGCATGAGATCAGCAAATTAATGCCTGTAGACCAATCAATAGCATGGTCATATCTGTAAATAAAGGCAATTTTTTCTTTTTACTTTTTTTTTGTTTTAATTTATAGCTGCTAGGCATCAACCTCAGGGACGTTCATGTGCACTCATGGTTGGCAATGACCCTACACTATTCTAGAAATAACTAGATTTGGATTGGGTTCACTCCCATTTATTTATTGTTTATTACAGATTTCAGAAAATGACAACAGAAATTCATTGACTCACAATTCCTAGCATAAATACAGTTACATTTTCCAAATTCATTTCTTTTCATATTCTCATTGAAATTTTAAGATACTGAGGAATTTTTTTTATAATATGTCAGGTTTTCAAAGGGAACAATTACAAGATTCATAATAAAAAACTTTTAATCATATATATATATATATATATATATTTATATATATATATATATATAATTTATCTTTTTTATTTTCTTAAATATTTCTATTTTCTATTTAATATATAAATATCAATACCTGGTATGCCTCAGATGCAAAATTTTAATTGAAAAATTAAGTGTTATGCCATCTAAAAATAGTTCTGCCTCCTGTTTTGCAGGAGTCTTGTTCATTTTTTCCACATTTAGTGCTATTTTAATTAGAAGTACTCATCAAGGTGCTCCTTTATTTGTATTCCTCATTAAACTGTTGATTATACATGAATTCTCTGAGAGGGATCTCTTAACATTCTGGATTTATATCTCTAGAATGTGTTTTTCTTGTTTTATAGATTCTCTTTACAGATGTTCTAATTAGATTTTTTCCACTTCCATTCATTTGTACAACTTTTATGCCATTGAGTTTTTGATAGTCATGTTTTTCCAAATTAATAAAATAAAACACCAAGACTTTCATGTTAAAATTCTATAGTCCAGAGTATATTTAAACACCTTAGAATCTAATGATCTGTTCCTTAAATTTATCTAAAACTCAGCTATTAACTTATATTGTGTGCTTGCCCACATAATGGTAGTTTATAGTCTCCTTTCTGATATAATTTATCTATTCATATTTGTCACTTACTGAGTTATTTTTATTTGTATAAAATTTATTTTAAAAATAGTTTTTCTTTTTGGATCTCAAGTAGATATGTAAATATTTACTTAATCATTAATAACTTAAATATATCTTAGTGGATAGGATTTATGATAAAAATTGACATGCTCACTTATGTTTATAGCACATAATGAAACATAATTTACTTATTCATTCGCTATTTGACAGATGTTTATGTTGTTTCCAATTCTTATCTATTATGAATTAAAGCTTCTATGAATGTTCCAACATGAATCTTTGCTTTGATGTACGTTTCTTGTTTTCTTAGGTGAATTCCAAAGAGTGAAATGGATGGGTCATACAGTAACTATATATTAAACTTTTTAAGAAGCAGTTTCTTTAAAGAGTTCATGCTTACTATTTTACCTTCTCAGAAACAATGTGTGTGAGTTCTATTTGTTCCATATCCTTGCCAATGCTTGTTATGTCAGTGTTTATAATTTTAGTTCATGGTATTTATTTAGTGGTATCTTATTCTAATTTTCATTTGCACTTTTGATAACCAATCATCTGAAGCATCCTTTCATATACTAATTTCTATCTTGTTCTTACATTTATAAATTGGGTAGCTTTCTTTTTCCTAGTATTGACTTTTAGTATTTTAAATATATTGTACATAAGGAAATGTGTATGTGTATGTGTATGTATATATGTGTGTGTGTGTATGTGTGCATGTGTGTGTGTGTGCATGCGCATATATATGTATATATGAATTATACTGATGGTACTGTAATGCAATCTGTGGCCCAAAGGGTTGTTTTTCATGACAAAAGTTTTCAATTATGATAAAAGCTGTTGCACATATTTGTCCTAAAAATATTTGCCTATCCCAAGATCATGTTATATTTTTCTACTTTTTCTTATTCTCTAAGTTCTATATTTCCACCTTATTTATTTAGGTCTGTGATAACACTATGATTTTTAGTAAGGAATGAAGCAGGAGTTGAGGAGTATTTTATTTTCCACATATGAATATACACAGCTCTGGCAACGTGTATTAAAGTGACATTTTCAAGCACAGGAATCATCTAGTTTGCATTTGACAGATATTCTGTTCTATAGATTTGTCTATTCTATGCGCTTGCTACATTGTTTTGATTATAGTACTTCTGCAATAATTCTTGAAATCATGTTTTCTAACTTCCTAATTGTGTAAATATTGTTTTGACCATTCTAGAGCTTCTGTTTTTCCAATAAAATTTAGAAATGCTTGTCAATTAAAAAAAATAACCTACAAATATTTTTAGTGAATTTGTGGTGAATCTATAGGTCAATTTTGGGAAGATTGAGGGCTGGGGTTGTAGCTCAGGGATAGAGCACTTGCGTGGCATGTGTGAGGCCCTGGGTTCGATCCTCGGCACCACATAAAAATAAATAAATAAAATAAAGGTATTGTGTGCAACTAAAAAATAAATATTTCAAAAATTTTTAGGGAAAATTGATATCTTATTCTCAAAAATAGGTCTCTTATCTGTGAACATTGGCTGTCTCTTCATTCATTTGGATATTTTCTATGTCCTTTAGCTGTGTTTTATAATTTTCAATGTAGAGATCTTTCACTTCTCTCTTTAGATTATTTGCAATAGCTTGATTTTGCTTAATTTAAACTATAACATTATTTTAAGCTTTTTAAAATTTATTTAATTGTAGATGAACACACAGTATCTTTATTTATTTTTATGTGATGCTGAGGATTCAACCCAGTGCCTCAGTTATAGGAGGCAAGCACTTTACCACTGAGCTACATCCTCACCCCCTATTTTAAGCTTTTTATTAATGATATTTAGAAGAAGCTGTACCTTATACTCATTTTTCACTACTATGTTTAAATGTTTTGAATGTGGGTCAGGATTTCCTCTTCTGCTGGGCTTGGGCTTTGGTGTGCTACTGAGTGAGGATCAGGAGATCCCTTTGTATTTTGCAGTCCAGCCACCAGCCTGGGAGGGTTCAGCATGCTTTGCAGTCCTGCTGTCAGTTTATTATGTAGTGTGTTAGTCCCTCAGCTGGCTTCTGCACCTTAGCAGTTCTCTTTATGTCCAACTACTCCTGAGTCTGACATTCTGAGGGCTACTGCATGGTACCTGTGAAGAACTGAAGGACTTCAGAAGGATTCCTCTCCGCTCATCTGTCCCATCCCCTGCTTTAAGTAGGTGCCTGCCTTGCAGTGGAGAAGGCTCTGTAGGTCTTTCTCAATTTGGCTACTCTTCCTGAAACACACTTCAGCACTTGGTGAAGGCTTGTGGAACTCAACCTGTGGCTAGTACTCCTTGGGATTCCAATTTTAGATGAAGCCTATAAAAGTCCCTTAATCATGTAGCTGATTACCCTGAGCCTGAGATATAGCAGGTTCTTATTCCTCTTGTTGTGTCTCCAGGTATGAGAGCAGCTATAGCTCTATGTGTACTTAGTCAGGGCGCATCACTTTCTAGAATGCATTCAATTCAAGTGTCTTTGCATCATTTAGCTCTCTGAAAAATCTGTGAATGTACTGAAATATGGAAGTGTAAAGTAAAGTTTTAAAAAATATTCACTTAAGATGCACAGAGAAGAAACTAATTTTCTTAATACATTTGTCCCTGTCTTGGTAAAAGTATTTGGTGTATTGCTTGTAATATGTGAGCTTATTGGTAATATATTTGTAATATGTGAACTCAAGAAATTTAGATAGCATTCTTAGGTGGATTTTTTTTTGTACTGGGGACTTAAACCTGAATGTTCAGTAGAGCTACATCCCAGCACTTCTTATTTTTTATTTTAGAACTGTGTCTCGCTAAGTTGCCTAGGGCCTCACTAAGTTGCTGAGACTGTCTTTGAACTTTCTATCCTCCTGCCTGAGCCTCCTGAATTGCTGGGATTATAGGTGTGCAACACTGTGTCCAGCCTTAGGTGGACTTTCACACCACATCCAACTCCATTTTCTTTGTTCTCTTTTGTGAGCAACATTTCCTAAAAATGTGCTGCAAAATGTATGTAGAACTTCCCAAATTTAAGAGATTTGAAAGCATAATGCCAGTTGCATGGTAGAAAACAATTTGTTTAATGCTTGGCGTGTGAAAAAGTGGAAGATATTACATAGTTTGATGAGTCAGTAAATCTAGTTACATGACTGTTCAAATTATGAATTTCAAAGAAGTGCTAGTAGGTAGAGTGTGTTGTTTAAGGAACTCACATTTTAACATTGTACAGGGAACAAATAGCTCTCCAGAAGATAGATGATTACTATGATAATTATGATTAATTTTGGGGGTGGTGCCAGGAATTGAACCCAGGTTCACTCAACCACTGAGCCTCAGCTTCAGCCCATTTTATGTGTGTTTATTTCTTAAAATTTATTTATTTATTTATTTATTTATTTTAATTAGGTATATATGACAGCAGAATGCATTTTGATTCATTGTACACAATTGCAGTTACACTTTACATTTCTATGGTTGTACACGATGTAGTGTCACACCTTATGTGCAGTCATACATATACCTAAGATAATGATATCCATCTCTTTCCACTATCTTTCCTGCCACCACACATTCTCGCTCCCCTCCCTCCCCTTTGCCCAAAGTTTCTCCATTTTCCCCATACCTCCCCCATCCCCATAATGGATCAGCATCCACGTATCAGAGAGAACATTCGGCCTTTGGTTTTTTGGGATAGGCTTACTTCGCTTAGCATGATATTCTGCAACTTCATCCATTTACCTGAAAATGCTATAATTTTATTCTCTTAATGCTGTGTAATATTCCACTGTGTATATATATACCACAGTTTCTTTATCCATTCGACTATCGAAGGGCATCTAGGTTGCTTCCACAGTTTAACTTTTGTGAATTGAGCTGCTACGAACATTGATGTGGCTGCATTATTGTAGTATGCTGATTTTAAGTTTTTTTGGGTATAGACCAAAGAGTGGTTTGTGAATCACCTTAACAGAAGAGGTGAAAGACTTCTACAACTAAAACTACAGAACAATAAGGAAGGAAATTGAAGACCTTAGAAGATGGAAAGATCTCCCATCCTCTTGGATAGGCAACATTAATATTATCAAAATGTCTGTACAACCCAAAGTGCTTTACAGATTCAATGTGATTCCAATTAAAATCCTGAGGTCATTTCTTATAGAAATAGAAAGAGCAATCATGAAATTTATTGGAAAAATAAGAGACCCAGAATAGCTAAAGCAAGAAGAGTGCAGCAGGAGGTATTACAATCCCAGACCTTACTCTATACTATAAAGCTTTAGTAACAAAAATGGCATTGTGTATGTTTTATTTTGAAACCCAGTTTGCTGAGTTGATTGAACTTGTGATCCTCCTGCCTTAGCCTCCTGAGCTGCTGGGATTACAGGCATATAAAACTATGCTTGGCTAATTATGATTAATTTGTATCATTGACTTCATTGGTCTGTTTGAAAAAAGAGTTTTATATTATTTTTAATTAACTCATACATTATTTTTAAGACTTTTAAAGACTCTTTTCATGGTTTGAGGTTTATCCTACCTATATAGTAAACTCTTTTTATGCTCCTATATTTCTCTGTAAAAATTTCTTAATTCACACAATGAAATACTATTATGCATTAAAAGAGAATTAATTCATGGCATTTGCAGGTAAATAGATGGAGTTGGAGAATCTAATGCTAAGTGAAGTTAGCCAATCCCCCAAAACCAATGTGTAATGTTTTCTCTGACATAAGGATGTTGATTCATAATGGGATTGGGGGGGAGCATGGAAGGATTAGACAAACTTTTGATAGAGTAAATGGGGGGAGGAGGGGAGGAGGTATGGGGGTAGGAAAGACGTGAAATAAGATGGACATTATTACCCTAAGTACATGTATGAAAACATGAATGGTGTGACTTTGTGTACAACCAGAGCTATGGAAATTTGTGCTCTATATGTATAATATGAATCACAATGCATTCTGCTGTTATAACAAATTAGAATAATATAATAAAAAAGTAACATGGAGAATCCCCTCCCCCCAGAATTTCTTAATATGGTAATTTCTGATTAAAATTGTGACTTTTTAAGATCTAAATTCCTCAAAAGACATAAGATCATTGAGGTGGGGAGGGGACACCTTTCCTGGTGAAACTAGTGAGTAGTATGTTAACCAGGAAAACTTTAGCCAGCCCCTGGTAATGGCTGGAACTTGTTAAGTAGAAGTAGATGCTCAATGGCATTGTGTTTTTTAAAGTAATCTTCTTAACTTACATGCTGTAATTAAGATGAGAGGAAAGGATTTCTGGAGAATTTTCTTCTATAAGCAACATTCTGTTTGAGAAACACAAGGTTACTCAAATTCTGTAATTTTTTTTTAATGAGAAAGTCAGTTCAACCAGTCTTGTTAGTCTTACAGAAGAAATTTAAAAATTTCTCTGCTGCCTCAGGCAGGCATCGAATACAGGCTATTTGACTCATTTCCTGGTTATTTCACATTGGAGGAGTTACTTAACCTCTGTGAGACTCAGTTTCTTCATTGCTAAAAAGGAGCTAAAATTACTTCCACCTTCACAGGATTATTGAGGATTAATTGAGATAGTTTGTATAGATGGTAAAGAAATGAGCACATTGTAATCTTTACTATGACTAATTATGTTAGCGTAAGTTGGAATAGTCAACTTACTATTAATTTTATTTTATTAATTACTTAATTTTTCTGTAGCTGCTTTTCTTGCTTTTTCTATTCATCTAATAAGGCTGGGGCTTGCTTATTTATTTATTTATTTAATTATTTTGGGGGTGCTGGGGATAGATCCCAGCACTGTAAGCACTGTACTACTGAGATAAATCCTCAGTCTAATTTTAAAAAAAAAATGATAGATAAAAATCATAAAATTTTTCACAGTAATGGGGTATCATCTGATATTCAATATGGGTAGTTATTTCTTGGCCATTAATTTATGTGTTTTCTTTTTTAAAAATTTTTATTTATTTATTTTTTAGGTGTAGATGGACACAGCACAATGCCTTTATTTTAATGTGGTGCTGAGGATGGAACCAGGTCCCACTCATACTAGGCGAGCGCTTTACCACTGAGCCATGATCTCAGCCCCCATTTATGTGTTTTCATTTGCCTGTTTAGCGATTGTGTGTGAATCCACTCTACCCTTCCTTACTGCCTGTGTCTCTGTTGAAAATTCAAAATTCTTTGTTTTTGGCCACTAATAAAAGGACCATGTCAACTTATTTGAACTATTCTATTTAGTTTAGATTTGCAACTTTATAGTGATGAAACAATTTCTTGATGAAAATAAGTTTTAATATTCTCTTTAATATTAGTAATTTCATAAAAATATACACAATGTTTTTCATTTCTGAATTCATATACCCTCAAGCATGGACTTTTGGTATCAGGAGGTTTTCATTTATTTATGTCACTTCGGAATAAGAATTTTAAACCAAGTATGATCACATCTCATTCTCAATTTACATGTAGAAAATAAGAAATGAATTGCTATTTACTATTACTATTAATGCTATTTACTAGTAATATGTTTTGATGACTTCCCTTAATTTGGTATGTAGAACAGAAGGGTATTTTAATGAGATAAGAAACAAAACAAATGAAATAGCTATGCATCTGTTCATTAGTTGGTGTTTTAAAAAATAATTTTTAGAAATAGAAAAGACATTCCTTGGATAAGTGCTTATTAATTGATATTATTTTTGAGTGTATTGAGTTTTCCCTGCTGATTCAGGTACTGCTTTGGCAAGATTAGATCTGTTGATGTTTTTCCCTCCAACTCTGCCATCCCCTGTCCTTCCCAGTAAATGGCTCCAGTTTTCACTAAGTTGCTCAGACCAAAAATTTAGGAGGCAACCTTGCTTTTTCTCTTTCCCTTACAAGTCTACAAGAGTCTACCTGCAAATCCTTCCAACAATAACTTCAAAACACATGCAGACCACTTATCATTTTAGCCACACAGAGCATCATCTCTACTTGTCTTATTTCAATTGAAACCCAGTTGGTCTCCTCCATGGTCAGTCTCTATTCATTAGTGGGAATAATCTTTTGACTAACTCCTCTGCTTACAGCCCTTCAATGGCTTCTCATCACACTGAGAATAAAATGCCAAGTCCTTACCGTGACCCCTTCAGCCCTCTGTCAGTTGTCCTTGTCTAACTGTTAGTTGCTTTTACCAATTCTCTCCTCCTCCCTTGAGTCATGCCTTCCACACTTGGTGTCTGCAAATGCCCTTCCTTCCTTCACTCCAGTTGCTGGTACCTTTGTCCGCTATTCCTGTAATTCCCTTCAATGTCTCTTCTCAAGTGATAATTCTTTAGAGAAGGCTTCTCCAGCTGTCAGATCCTCATCCTTCCCCATTAACTTGCTTTATTTATTTTTTTCCAAATGTTTACCACCACCTAATCTTACATCCTCCATTTAGTGATTTATTTATTTTTTTATACCAGTGATTGAACCCAGGGGTGTTTAACACCTGAGTACATCCCCAGCCCCTTTTTTCATTATTTTATGACAGGATCTTGCTGAGTTGCTGAGGACCTTGCTGAGTTTCTGAGGCTGGCTTTGAACTCATAATCCTCCTGCCTCAGCCTCCCGAGCTACTAGGCTTACAAATGTGTACCACTGTGCTCCAGAATTTATACATCTTTTGCATGCTCCTTGAGGGCACGTAACTGGACTTTCCATCATCACTTACCAGTTCCCAGACAGAGCTTGGCATAGAAAGAATGAATACACAATGACTGCCTTAAACAATCAGAGTATTGCTTCTTTTGATCTATGACAAGGGGTAAAATGGTTCAGATACTTCAGGACATATGCATTAGTCCTGATATATCTGTAGACACTCACTTCTAATATATCTGAGGATATATTATTGCATATATATTTTGTAATCAATTTATTCCATAATCCTTTTGATCAGAATATATGATTTTTCAGCGGACATGGAGGGAACAGCTCATGAGCAGTTTTCAGATCCTGTAAGCTCTTGTTTGAACAGCTTACTCCCATGCAGAGGGTAAGAGAAGCCTCATCTAGCAGGCAAGGATCTGAAATTAGTTTTGCCATCCTGGAACATCAGGTATCCTGGGATGGGAAGAGGTCCCAATTTCACCACTGAGCTGTAGGCCACCAATCTGTCTCCATAGTGTCCATCTGGTCTCTAAAATTAGATTCTACACTCATCCAAAGTTTTATTCTAGCTTTTAAGAGCAGATCAGGGCCTCAAACCTTAATCAGTCTGCATTGGGAAAAGATAATACTAATAATACTAATAATAATATCCTATTAGCTATTAACCCCTTGTTCACACCCATCTTACCTTCATTCTTCTTCAAGCAAGAATGTAATTCCTGTCAACATCAGCCCAGTGACCAGATGCAATGTGCTTCTTTCTCCCTGAATAGAGTACTATTACTGTTGCCTGGAGTCTATTTTCAGAGGTGCTTAGGGCCTCCAGTCCACACTCCCCAAAATTGAGTCTTGTTCAGATTAGGCTTCAGTTTACCATATTCTATTACATATTATGTGCATTTACAGGTTTCAGACTCTGAAGATAATTGTCCTGAACCAGATTAATGATCATACTCAGCCTAGGGACCATTTCATTTGCATCCCCAAATGGTTGCTGCTTGTGAACTTAAAATTTTACAGGTCCTATTTAGACAAGAAACTATTGATGCTAGGAGATATTTGCCTTTTTGAAGCAGTTAAGCAAATCTGTTGTATCTTTGTGGCTATGTTCAGACATGAGCTATCTATTTCCCGAATGCATAAGCAATGACCTTCTATAGGTTGTTAGTATAGTTTTTAGAAAGCAAATTATGAATAATAAATTATGAATGTCTTTAAAATAGATAAAACATAATTTACATATTGATGCATGCTCAATACCTGTTCCTCTTAGTTGGAGATTAATGCTATTGATGATGACTTGCTGTGTGAATATTGTACAAGATCATGATTCTCCTTGAAAGTATTACTTCAGAGATTGTGTCATTAATGAAAATAATGGCTAAATTGTGTTATGTGCATGTATAAATATGGCATAATATATTCCACTATTATGTTAAATTATAATGCACCAATAAATAAACAAAATAAAATATCACTAATCTATGCCAAACTAAGTAGTTAGTTTTATAAGGTGGTAGATGAGATGGTACCCTTGTATATGTAAGTAAATACATTTTTAAATAAATACTTCATAGGCTCCTAATAAATTTTTAAGTGTTTAAAAAAAAGAAAAAAGAAAAATAATGAAAACAGCATCCAACAAGTGTTTTTAATGATAAAAAGAAAATACAAATGAATTAGTAACAGAAAACACATATATTGATCCTGGATATGCCAGTTACTTTACATGTATTAATTTATTTAATTCTTACAGCAAGTTGATAGGGATAGAAGCCATTTTAATTTGCAAGTGTCTCAGAGGAGTAAAGTTAACTAGTATTTGGCAGAGTTGGAATTGAACCCAGAGAGCTAAAGTGTTTTTTTTTTTTTTGGTACTGGGAATTGATTGAATCCAGGGGCACTTTAATAATGAGCACATCCCCAGCTCTTTTAAATTTTTTTTGTTTTGAGACAGGGTCTTGTTAAGTTGCTTACAGTCTCACTAAGTTGCTTAGGCTGGCCTCAAACTTGGGATCCTACTGCCTCAGCATTTCGTGTTGCTAAACTCATAGGCATGCACCTCCACACTGGCCAGAGTTTAAGCTTTTAAAAATCAGTTTTATCTTTTGTTCTATTTTAGTCAGATCTAAAAATTGGATTGCTTATTTTTCCAACACCTGGCATTCTTTCTCTACAGGTTTGAAATGCTTTCTGTTTCAAATACTGAATCCCTACCACCTGGGATGTTTCCAGAGAATCTTAATGCCTTTTATGTTTTGTATATAAATTATCCCAAAGATAACCATTTCAATTATCATACATTAATTCTTTTTAGGAATAGAGAATGATTAGAATTAAGAAGGAAGGGAAACAAAAATATAGACTAAGAAACAGGCAGCATATTGAATGAAGAAAATAAAGACAATCTTTGATCATGAGAACAGGTGAGGAAGGGATATATGAAGTTAGAAGGAGCCAGAGGGTATTGACCTGTGTTATAGTTGTGGGTTTTCAGGAAAAGGGTCAGCAATTTTAGAAGTCAGTTTTAAAGAACCAGTAGCGTAGGTATGTAAATTTTTCAGGTATAAAACTTAGAGGCAAAGTGGATAGTAAATTTCAAGAATAAAAAAGGTCCTTTTATTAATTGGAACAAACATCTATCATGAAGCCATTTGAAAATCCTCTCTCTGTCCCTCACAGGATTGGGAAGTGAGTTGGAGTAGAGGGAGAGGAAAGAGGGCTTCACACTGCCCTACTGATTCATTTCTTTGGGTTGTTTTCCAGCATCAAATACTTTTCCTTTCCCCTCTGCTAACATTTCCTTTTCATGGGAACCAAATTCTTGAATAAGGATTTGAAAAGGAATAGTGTTCTGCACTTTAAATTTAGAAAATGAACCATTTCCTGTGCTAGAGAAAAGTCTGTGTCTGAGAATATTATCTCTATAGTGTACTTCGTACTTCCCACTTTGCCTTTTCTTTCATTGTGCTGTGTTATTTATCTGCTATCCATGTAAATTCCTGACCAGCACAATTTGAAGTATTATATCAGAGCCACAATAGTCCACTGACATCTCAGTATAAATATTTCTGTAAAAATAAAAATAAGGCTGTGTTGCCAATGTCTTACTAAGGAAAAACAATTCACAAATATGTCCATGTAAGCTTGTGAACTACTTTTAGATATCCATTTTCTTCTATGATGATTACCATCTGACTGTGCAACACACTTTTATGTGAAATACCACCAGAATAATTATGGGGTACTTGAAATCTCTTTATTTCTTTTTGTGTGTTTTTTTCCTCTTTCTTTTTTAACCTCATTAAAAGTTTATTGTTTTCTTCCAATGTTAAGTGCCTTCACAAAAGTAATGATTTGTCAGACACGAAGGAATACATTTTGTTTTAATTTTTGTAAACCAGTCTGAGCAATTGTCACTGTGTCATTGTTCTTTGGATGCTAAATAGAAAAGAACAAAGGCAATTTCCAGACTAGTGGTCATGCATTGTTTCTGAATAGGCCATCTGAGATTGGCCTGTCATATTCCTTCAATCAGCCTATGTTATTCTCATCTAAACTTAGACCTTGTAGCATCTCACTAAAATAAAAGCTGTGTTCTATCTGTGCTTCATGTATGTTACCCAATATTTATTAGTACTTTGTACCCTAAGACCTGTCAAGGATTGAGGAGGCAGACATCAATTTCTGTGAAATCTTTTAGTTTGATCCTGACTTTTCCCCCCCTCACTTCCACTCTTGGTGAATTTCCAAATTTATGGAATGTTGAAAAATTAAATGTATGAATAGAAAGATTGATATGTATACACAATTTGGGGGGACAAGTTGGAATCCAATACATTATGAAAGATCCAATATTTTAGACCACACACAGCCTCTGATTTAGAATGGTTTGATTTGGGAGTTTTTGATTTAACAATTGTGTATTCAATAGAAATCATACTTTGAATTTCAAATTTGAATCATTTCCCTGGTAGTGCTGTGCCCTCTGGTCCTCTCACCATGCTGGGCAGTGACCTTGAGCCCAGCTCCCAGGCAGCCAAATGAACCTCTGTGATTGATCATAAGGGACAACAACTCATACTGTACAAAGGACCTTGTTGTTTGGTGAACAAAATAATTTTTGACTTAGGATATTTTCAAATTTACATTGGGTTTGTCAACACGTGACCCCCTCCATAAATTGAGGATATTCTGTAAATTTTGTAAAATTTTCCACCAGAGCTCTGAATTATGATTGTTTTGATATTAAGAAATTATCCAAAAGTAAGAGTCCCTTAGATTGATTTGGTATTAACAGAGGAGCAGTGGATTTGCCTTGTAGGTTTGTTCTTTTCAGTGTTAGGATTAAGAAATATGGCTGTAGATGTAGATAGTGATGGTAGTGGCAGGAGCAGAAATACCAGCTATCACTTTTTTGGGCCCCTGGCTGTGTCTTTGTACTGTGCCAAGTGCCAACTACAAAGACCTCCATGTAATTCTCTCCATCTTTCTGAAGCAGCTATTATTACTAACCTTCTTGCTTTAGCTATTCTGGGTCTCTTATTTTTCCAATAAATTTCATGATTGCTCTTTCTATTTCTATAAGGAATTACCTCAGGATTTTAATTGGAATCACATTAAATCTGTAAAGCACTTTGGGTAGTATAGACATTTTGATAATATTAATGTTGCCTATCCAAAAGCATGGGAGATCTTTCCATCTTCTAAGGTGTTCAATTTCCTTCCTTATTGTTCTGTAGTTTTAGTTGTAGAAGTCTTTCACCTCTTCTGTTAAGTTGATTCACAAACCACTCTTTGGTCTATACCCAAAAAACTTAAAATCAGCATACTACAGTAATGCAGCCACATCAATGTTCATAGCAGCTCAATTCACAAAAGCTAAACTGTGGAAGCAACCTAGATGCCCTTCGATAGTCGAATGGATAAAGAAACTGTGGTATATATATACACAATGGAATATTACACAGCATTAAGAGAATAAAATTATAGCATTTTCAGGTAAATGGATGAAGTTGCAGAATATCATGCTAAGCGAAGTAAGCCTATCCCAAAAAACCAAAGGCCGAATGTTCTCTCTGATACGTGGATGCTGATCCATTATGGGGATGGGGGAGGTATGGGGAAAATAGAGAAACTTTGGGCAAAGGGGAGGGAGGGGAGCAAGAATTTGTGGTGGCAGGAAAGATAGTGGAAAGAGATGGATATCATTATCTTAGGTATATGTATGACTGCACATAAGGTGTGACACTATATCGTGTACAATCATAGAAATGTAAAGTGTAACTGCAATTGTGTACAATGAATCAAAATGCATTCTGCTGTCATATATACCTAATTAAAATAAATAAATAAATTTTAAGAAATAAACACACATAAAATGGGCTGAAGCTGAGGCTCAGTGGTTGAGTGAACCTGGGTTCAATTCCTGGCACCACCCCCAAAATTAATCATAATTATCATAGTAATCATCTATCTTCTGGAGAGCTATTTGTTCCCTGTACAATGTTAAAATGTGAGTTCCTTAAACAACACACTCTACCTACTAGCACTTCTTTGAAATTCATAATTTGAACAGTCATGAAACTAGATTTACTGACTCATCAAACTATGTAATATCTTCCACTTTTTCACATGCCAAGCATTAAACAAATTGTTTTCTACCATGCAACTGGCATTATGCTTTCAAATCTCTTAAATTTGGGAAGTTCTACATACATTTTGCAGCATATTTTTAGGAAATGCTGCTCACAAAAAAGAAGAAAGAAAATGGAGTTGGATGTGGTGTGAAAGTCCACCTAAGGCTGGACACAGTGTTGCACACCTATAATCCCAGCAATTCAGGAGGCTCAGGCAGGAGGATAGAAAGTTCAAAGACAGTCTCAGCAACTCAGTCAGGCCCTAGGCAACTTAGCGAGACACAGTTTCAAAATAAAAAATAAGAAGCGCTGGGATGTAGTTCTACTGAACATTCAGGTTTAAGTCCCCAGTACAAAAAAAAATCCACCTAAGAATGCTATCTAAATTTCTTGAGTTCACATATTACAAATATATTACCAATAAGCTCACATATTACAAGCAATACACCAAATACTTTTACCAAGACAGGGACAAATGTATTAAGAAAATTAGTTTCTTCTCTGTCATCCTAAGTGAATATTTTTTAAAACTTTACATTACATTTCCATATTTCAGTACATTCACAGATTTTTCAGAGAGCTAAATGATGCAAAGACACTTGAATTGAATGCATTCTAGAAAGTGATGCGCCCTGACTAAGTACACACAGAGCTATAGCTGCTCTCATACCTGGAGACACAACAAGAGGAATAAGAACCTGCTATATCTCAGGCTCAGGGTAATCAGCTACATGATTAAGGGACTTTTATAGGCTTCATCTAAAATTGGAATCCCAAGGAGTACTAGTCACATGTTGAGTTCCACAAGCCTTCACCAAGTGCTGAAGTGTGTTGCAGGCAGAGCAGCCAAATTGAGAAAGACCTACAGAGCCTTCTCCACTGCAAGGCAGGCACCTACTTAAAGTAGGGGATGGGGCAGATGAGCGGAGAGGAATCCTTCTGAAGTCCTTCAGTTCTTCACAGGTACCATGCAGTAGCCCTCACAATGTCAGACTCAGGAGAATTTGGACATAAAGATAACTGCTAAGGTGCAGAAGCCAGCTGAGGGACTAACACACTACATAATAAACTGACAGCAGAACTGCAGAGCATGCTGAACTCTCCCAGGCTGGCGGCTGGACTGCAAAATACAAAGGGATCTCCTGATCCTCACTCAGTAGCACACCAAAGCCCAAGCCCAGCAGAAGAGGAAATCCTGACCCACATTCAAAACATTTAAACATAGTAGTGAAAAATGAGTATAAGGTACAGCTTCTTTTAAATATCATTAATAAAAAGCTTAAAATAGGGAGTGAGGATGTAGCTCAGTGGTAAAGTGCTTGCCTCCTATAACTGAGGCACTGGGTTGAATCCTCAGCATCACATAAAAATAAATAAAGATACTGTGTGTTCATCTACAACTAAATAAATTTTAAAAACCTTAAAATAATGTTATAGTTTAAATTAAGCAAAATCAAGATATAGCAAATAATTTAAAGAGAGAAGTGAAAGATCTCTACATTGAAAATTATAAAACACACCTAAAAGACATAGAAAATATACAAATGAATGGAGAGACAGCCAATGTTCACAGATAAGAGACCTATTTTTAAGAGGAAGATATCAATTTTCCCAAAAGATTTTTAAAATATTTATTTTTTAGTTGCACACAATAACTTTATTTTATTTATTTATTTTTATGTGGTGTTGAGGATTGAACCCAGGGCCTCGCACATGCTAGGCAAGCACTCAATCCCTGAGCTACAACCCCAGCCCTCAATCTTCCCAAAATTGACCTATTGATTCACCACAAACTCAATAAAAATATTTGTAGGTATTTTTTTTAATTGACAAGCATTTCTAAATTTTATTGGAAAAACAGAAGCTCTAGAATGGTGAAAACAATATTTACAAAATTAGGAACTTAGAAAACATGATTTCAAGAATTATTGAAGAGGTACTATAATCAAAACAACGTAGCAAGCACATAGAATAGAGAAATCTATAGAACAGAATATCTGTCAAGTGCAAACTAGATGATTCCTGGGCTTGAAAATGTCACTGTAATACACGTTGTCAGAGCTGTGTATATTCTTAAGTGGAAAATAAAATACTCCTCAACTCCTGCTTCATTCCTTACTAAAAATCATAGTGTTATCACAGACCTAAATAAATAAGGTAGAAATATAGAACTTAGAGAATAAGAAAAAGTAGAAAAATATAACATGATCTTGGGATAGGCTAATATTTTTAGGACAAACATGTGCAACAGCTTTTATCATAATTGAAAACTTTTGTCATGAAAAACAACTCTTTGGGCCACAGATTGCATTACAGTATCATCAGTATCATTCATATATACATATATATGCACATGCACACACACATGCACACACACACACACATATATACATACATAGACACACACACATTTCCTTATGTACAATATATTTAAAATACTGAAAGTCAATACTAGAAAAAGAAAGCTACTCAATTTATAAATGTAAGAACAAGATAGAAATTAGTATATGAAAGGATGCTTCAGATGATTGGTTATCAAAAGTGCAAATGAAAATTAGAATAAGACACCATTAAATAAATACCATGAACTAAAATTATAAACACTGACATAACAAGCATTGGCAAGGATATGGAACAAATAGAACTCACACACATTGGTTCTGAGAAGGTAAAATAGTAAGCATGACCTCTTTAAAGAAACTGCTTCTTAAAAAGTTTAATATATAGTTACTGTATGACCCATCCATTTCACTCTTTGGAATTCACCTAAGAAAACTAGAAATATACATCAAAGCAAAGATTCATGTTGGAACATTCATAGAAGCCTTAATTTATAATAGATAAGAATTGGAAACAACATAAACATCTGTCAAATATCAAATGAATAAGTAAATTATGTTTCATTATGTGCTATAAACATGAGTGAGCATGTCAATTTTATCATAAATCATATCCACTAAGATATATTTAAGTTATTAATGATTAAGTAAATAATTACATTTTTAATGAAACAACTCAATAGTTTTTCACTCATGTTGACTCTGAAAGTTTTCCATGTAAATAAAATTTTCTCTAAATAGGTTCAGCATGGATAATGAAACACAGTGAAAGAACAAACTAATTTGATCTGTTGTGCAAAGATAACTATCTTCAAATTGCAGTATTACATAATCAAGTGCATATGGCTTTTTTAGAATATAAAAATAAGTTAAAGGGACAATCATCAATTATTGTCAAATCAGGGCCTTATATTCTGTTTGTGATTCATATTAATGAAAATAAAAACTTAAAACTAGTAATAAAAGGGCTTATAAAAAGAAAATATTAGTCATTGTATTCAACATAAAGAACATAATAATGAAATGCCATGTAAATTCTATTTGGTTTTACATAATTCTAAATGTATACTTTCATTATTCATAAAACATTTCTTAGGCATCCCTATGTTTGAAGAGCAGGAGACATAAAGACTTCATCAAGTAATCAGTCTTAAAATGGGAAATAAGAGAAGATTGTAGAAGGAAGAAAAAGAGAAATAAAAAGAAAAGAAATAAATAAAAGGAAACAAAGTGGCTGGGGACATAGCTCACTTGGTAGAGTGCTTGCTTCACATGTATAGAGCCCTGGGTTCAGTCCTGAGCACAACATACACACACACACACACACACACACACACACACACACACACACACACACAAAGGAAATAAAGCCCCTCCCCTCATCATGCTTAAAATTCAGTTTTAGGTAGAGCTATACACATGTGGAATTATCTAAAATCTCATAGAACTGTTAGTATAAAATGTCTTCTGGGAATCTACAGAGAAATGTCTTCTGGAAATCTGCAGAGAAACTTCCTATTTCTGTTGTTATGTTTTCTTTTTTTTTGTTTTCATTTTCATAGTTTATTTCTTTATTTTTTTTAATTACCCCTAAATTTGACTGTGCCTGGAACATAGCATTTACCTGTGCTAACTCACTGCCTCCACCTTATGGTGAAGTTGTCTCCCTGAAAATGTAGTCAGGAATGCTAGGTTATTGATAAAATTCAAGACCAACATTAAATCTATTTCTCTGATTTGTCTACAGAATCTAGCACAACACTAGATAATAAAATCAAATGCTTAACACAGGCACGCTAAATTTACAGTATGCAAATATTTTCTTTCTCTAAGGTTTCTTTCTGAATTGATCTTTCCAACAATTTTTAATGCACTATTAATGTGACAATAGTTCATAACCAGCCTTATCTTCTTTAAGTATAGAAAGATACTTCATTCTATATATACGGAAACCAACTAGTTGAAATATAAAGTCTGCAATCATGAATGTCCTCTGTTCTCTACCCTCCTCTTATAAGTCTAGCCTCCCAAATTTAAAATAACACATCCAGTAATAATTTAAGGTGATTACAACAACTGAACTTTTGTTTTTCTATCCACGCCAGGGTGTAATGTCTGCCAAATGCAAACAAGATGACCTGGACTAACACAGGCTTTCTTCTTTAACGGAATAGTGGTGATCACGCCACTTCACCTGCAGAGGCATGTTTCTGAGGAAGTTAAGTGTTGTCTATCATCTTGGACCAGAGCAAACACGTCCATTAGAAATATGCTTTATCAATGGAATCACCCAAAACCAGTTGACAATTACTGAGTAATACTCATTTTAAAGATAAATACAATTGCTATGCACAATTTCTACAGTACTTAATTTGCCTTTTCAAACATTATCTATTACCTAATTTAATATTATCTTTAAATTACTTTCCTACAGTCACTCTAATCACTTCTCCCTTCAATCGTCATCATCAGTGTTACAGAATATTCTGAAATTTTCTTTGAAACATAATCCAACAATATTTTCAAGTGGCTCAAGTTATGAAATAAGCCATTCATATTCTTCAAATATCTATTTTATTCAAGTTAAACACTGATTAACAAATGCATCCACTTGTCTATATACCATTCATCCCATCCCTGAATCCCTAAGTCAAAGACCAGTTTCTCCATGAATATTTCTCCTAATTCCTTAACCCAGACATTTTTCTCTTAATTAGTTCACTGATAGAACATATTAGATAAAATCTTATTTATCATTTAATATTCAAATGCTCCCATGGTAATTTGGCACTGTATAAAATATTCAATAAACAGCTACTGAAGTGAAGTAACAGTCTAAAATGTCAAAAAAATAATTGCAAGAGGTAGTATTCTAAGAAACTGCAAATTGAAACATTTAATTACACATTAAATATATCATTCTCAGTCATAAATTCTAAAGGCATCCTGGCATAGGTGGATGATCCAATAAAACAGGTTGTGAATATTAGAAAATACAGCCAAAGCAAGGTTTTAATTTGAGAAACTATTTGTATTTAAAGGTGCAGATTTGTACAGAATTATTAGTTATAACATTAATCTATAAATACTTAAAAATCCAGAACCACTTTAAATCATTGTTTTTTCATTACTAAAAATAATCCAGAACATTCTGAAATTTTCTTCTAAGCATAATCCACACTATTTTCAAATGGCTCAAGTTCTGAAATAAGCCATTCATATTCTTCAAATATGCATTTTTTCCTTCAAGATAAAAACTGCAATTTTTAATGACTTTAGAATTTTCAACTGAAATGTGTTTCTCTGAAGTTCCTCCTTAAGAATAACTAATTACATTGCATCTGTTTTTGTAGGGTACCAGTTATGACCCCCTCTATCCCCTGAAAGAATAATGTTTGGTTCTGCTAACAAGAAGACAGCTACTATTATGTTCGGATGAATAACCCAAACTAAAGGAATCTGGACCATTGCTATAGCGGTTATGGAAATAAGCTTTTGTCCTCTTCAACATCAAAGTGCCAACATTCAGATCCTGTAGTTATATAGCCACTTATGATGTATTTGTTGCAACATACTGCACTGGTTGTTAAAAATACCTAATGCATTATAATAAAAAAGAAATGAATGTCTTAAAATTTGCTTTTGACACTCTTTAGTCTGAAATTCTTTTTATAAAAAGGCTCAAAATCTACTTCAGGAGACACTGTCTCAAAAAAAAAAATGGCTAGGAATGTAGTTCAGTGGTAGAACACTTTCCTTGCATATAGTACCACTAGCTAGGTTCAATTCCCAGTACCCAGGGGAAAAAAGAAAAGGTCCACATCTGATCAAGTCAGATTTTAAGCAATGCCCCATGAAATTACAAATGCTATATTTCTCCAAGTTCTAAAATGCTTCTCAGCCTACATGCTTACTGAATGAATACATGCTAGAGAAACATTAATCATGCTTCTCAGCCATGCCTAATTAATATACGCAAATTAGAAAATGATACAAGAAAATAGAGCAAAATCTATGCTCTGCAGTAAATTGATTAGAGAGTTGTATCTTTTTTCTTTTTTTTTTTTTGCTTTGTGTGTGTGAGTGTGTGTGTGTGTGTGTGTGTGTGTGTGTGTGTGAATGTGCATGTGTGTGTGTCTGTTTCTATATCTACAACATTCTTGGTACTTGAGTTAAAACCCAGGACATCACACGTGTGAGGCAAATGCTCTACCACCAAGTATACCCCGAAACTTATTTTATTTGGGACAGTGTCTCTCACTAAGTTTCCCAGGTGACCTCGAATTTGTGATCCTCCTCTCTCAGCCACCCAAGTAGCTGGGATTACAGTTCTGCATCACTAGCCTGACTAAAGGTTTATATCTTAACACCTGTCTATGACATTATAATATTCTCATCCTTGCTGACCATAGAGATGGCAAGGAAACTGGGCCTTGACCTTGACATCATAACCTTCAGAACATAATAGTTTTTCAGTATTCATAGCTTGGCTTTGACTTCCCAGAACACGTGTCTATAGCAATTCCAGAGAAAGAAAGATAAAGAGCAAGTATAGGTCAGCATAGACCCTGTCTATGGGAAATATCAATCCCTCACCGAGAAAGTACAAAGCTTAATGTATTATTTGTGCTATCATTCAGCACCTCTGTCTTGGCTAGAGCTTTCTTTAGCAAGAATGAAAAATAATGAAGAGAATGTAGTCTGTAATAAAGGTTGAATGGCTTGTTTTAAAGTTGTAAAATATTCATGCTTAAAATTTCAAACTCTTTATACTGTTTCCTAGGAAATGAGATGTCTCATCTATACTGGGGATCACGTCCAGGCCTGGTAACAACTGGCCAGAGCTGAGTATCAATGAGTCTCTGTATTCCCCAGACCCCACTACTCCCTAAAGTCCAACCTTCATTTCTGCTCCCTGTCTTATATCAATAATATCCTTATTGGGTTCCCTTGGTGTGAAGGTGAATCATGTAAATGCTGTAGTCAGACTTGCTTTGGTTTAAATTCTACCATCTACTAGTTGTGTAAGCTTGGACATATTTCTTTCCTTGTTCATTCTGCCCTTTTGTTTTCTCCTTATAAAATTATAATTCTAACTACTTTGTAGGGTTTTGGGGAGAATAAAACATGATTCTGACAGCAAGTATATAGCTCAGTACCTCCATAAATTACCTGCTATTAAAGAAAACACAAATAAGTTTAGATGAAATTCCCTGTACTGCCATCTCTTGGAGATAACCTTGGGCCAAGGTGTAGGTCTCAGAGCCTGGAAGCTTCGCCTATGTCTGCCGCTGGGGTCTGGGGAGAAGTGAGCTGAGTGTTAAAACTCAAAAGACATTGAGTCTGTTTGCTAACATTCTCCTCCAAGGCTGATGATAGTTTTTACCCATGGATGCACATTAAAACCACCTGGGTAACAGTTTAAAAACTAACAATTCTCAGTCCTTACCCCATACTCTGTAAATCAGGATCTATTGAAATGTACCTAGATTTTTTTTAAGGTCTCACTGTGATTCTAATGCACAGATAAGCTTCAGAACCACTGAACCATGGCACAAAAAGCAGGAGGCCTATCCAGCAAGACTCATGAAGAGGTCTACATTCTTTCTTTTTTTTAATTATAGATGGACAAAATACATTTATTTCATTTGTGTATTATTGTATGGTGCTGGGGATTGAACTCAGTGCCTCATGCATGCTAGGCAAGCGCTCTGCTCACTGAGCCACAATCCCAGACCCAAGCTCTACATTCTTAAAACAAGCAGCTTAGAAAGCTTCACAACTCAGAAATTCCTCGTTCATCTAGCAGAAAATACTGTTCTAAACATGCCTGCCCTGCGGTTACAACAGTTGCATATTTAGAAAAATATGAAGACAAATGTTTATGGAATGTGTTTGTGTTTTTTACAATACTGGGGATTGAATCCATGGTTGTTCCACCACTGAGCTACCCCTGTAGACCCTTTCTTAACTGTTTATTTTAAAACCAAGTCTCATTAAGTTGCCGAGGCTGGCCTCGAATTCAAAACCCTGCTTCAGCAGGGTTTAAATTCTACCCTTTTGACCTTGACATGACCTGTGAGTCAGGCTCACAGTAGCTGGGATTACATGGGTGCACCACCACACTCCATGGAATACGGTATTTCTTAAAGTGTGTTCCCACGGGGGTTATTTTAAATACCGGTTCAGGTGCATTTACATAGATTCAGGAATAATAATTTTTAAACTTCAAAACATCACTGAATTTAGCAATACCATACTGAGTAAACAAGAAATAACAGATAAGGCTATTTGTATTTTATACTGAGGTAACTTTAAATTTCTGTAGTGAAGTCCTAAGCTTTCTACTTAAAAATGGCAAAATCATCAATAGTTTTGCATGAAATGTAAAGCAACATTCTTAAAACAACACTCATATATAAGTTAACTTCCACTCCAATTTGGCTAATATTTATTAAACTACAGTAACATATCTAGGATGGCAAAAAAACACAAAAACCCACTAGTCGTTCAAGCAATTTTATGTCAATAAATAAAATGTTATTGTAATTCTTAAGTAATCTAATATGCAAATTAACTCAGAATATTTAAGTTTAAAAAACATTGCTAAGCACAATTTAGGCAGGGAGATAACTAATTTTGGAAAGGGGGCTTTTTTAAGGAAAGGTCCATATGTTTTCAGGTCACTAATTAGAATTCCGTTTGTATTTAAATGTAAATTTAGATGTGCTCTACTTATTTTAGCATGATTTTTTTAAGGAAAGAATATATTTGGGTCACATAAACAAACCAAAAAAAATTACATAAGAAAACATAATGTAACAATTTTTGTAAGTACCTAACATGAGCATGTGCTTAACATCTAAAAACAAAAGGTACAATATTGGTACAATGTATATATATATATATATATATATATATATATATATATATATATATATATATATATATATATCTGACAAGTGTGCATTAGAGAAGTCTCTAATATAAAACATTTAAAACGTGGAGAATACTTTATTTTAAAATACAGAAAATAAATGTTAAGATAGGCACACCCACAATTCTTACCAAAACATGCTTGAAAAGATAAAATTTATCTGAGCACTCATTTCTCAGATATACAAAAGCTATGAAATCAATCAATGGATATTGCCTCCTGCTTTTGCACTGTTTCACCACTGATTGGTATGAATTCTGAATACACAATTACTGTTGCTTTTCATCTTTCTGCCATGTTCTATATAGAATGCATCAACTTAAAATGAGTAGAACTTAAAACATCAACATTATTTGTATTACAGTCACTTCCTTATGTTATTTTTAAAAGGCACTATATTTAAACAATAATATTACAACAAATAATGCTTTGGAAGATCTGAAATTCCAAATCAATGTGTTCCATCAATCATAAGTAGAGTTAAGAAGCCCTAATTTAATATATATATATATATATATATATATGTATATATGTATATATATAAAGTTGATGGATTTAAAGATTATAAAATTGGTTTATTGTAAAAGCAATTCAAGAATAACCAGTTAAAACCTTATCCCCCTACTACCCAAACAACCAAAAAGCGTTAAACACTTTTACATTAGGAACAAGAACATAAAACAAGAAAGACCAAATCAAAGCTATGATTCAAACTCAAAAAGAGAAAGGACTCTTAAATCTCTTCCAGGTCACTACAATGGTATGATATGATCAAAGCACTATGTCAGGTACACAGCACTGCTACAACACTGAGGTATAACTGGGTAAATTAAATTTGGGAGAAAACGAAGACTATGTATGTGCAATCCTGTATGTGCCCTGATATGTCCTATATAGAATAGATCTTTTCTGTCCCAGATTAGACTTTGTATAGTGAAAAACAAAGAGAAAACAGTAGAGGAAGGGGAAATCCTACCAACATCTTCAAGGGATACTATAGCATTAACTATATACTGACTATCAGAAAATAAATTAAATACAGAATCTTTAAACATCACAGAATCTTGTAATACTGCATTAAGCTCTACCTTTTGAGCTGATTGTTTGGGTATTGAAAATGTAAAAGTTTGATCAGGGGTAACTACTACTGCTGTACCATTTTTTGACCCATCAGTGAATATATTGGGAGCATTCATTATAGGTGTTTTTCTTGTCATTTTTGGAAAAACTATAGGATGCGAAGACCAAAAAGACAATAAAGGATTAGATGGTAAGTGGTTATCAAATGAAATATTAGATTTACAAATGATTATTGCCCAAGTATTTCACTCATTAGCTAACTCAACAATTTGATCCATAGTATATGGAGTAATAATTTTATTGGGAGAAATTCCAAACACTCCCTTTGCTGCTTTTTATTCCTTTGCGTATTAATTGTCCTACAGCCTCAGGATACCTAATAAGAATAGTGTTAGGAGAATAAGATAAATGTATCCACAATAATGGACCTTCTTGCCAAAATACTCCTGTAGGAATTTTTTTTTGTTGGTGTTACAATAAATAATAAAGGCAAACTTATATCAATTCTATCCAAATGCATATTTTCCATATATGTTTCAATGATTTTTAATGCCTTTCTTGCTTCAGGCGTTAACATGCAGGGTGAATTTGGATCTGATGGACCTTTTAGGATAGCAAATAAAGGTCCCAACTCTCCTGTTGGTATGCTTAGATAAGGTCTTATTCAATTTATGTCTTCTAATAATTTTTGAAAGTCGTTCAGTGATTTGAGTTGATCTACTTGTATTTGAATTTTTGGTGAATGCACCATGGTTGAACATAATAGAACTCCTAAATAATTAATTGGGAAATTTAATTGTACTTTATCTATTGCTATCTCTAGATTATAATTTTTTACTAAATTTGTAAGTGTGGCATAATATTCTAGCAACGTGTTTTTAAGTTTATTTGCTAATAATAAATCATCCACATAGTGAAATATTTGTAGTTCAGGATTTTGATTTCTAAGTGGCTGGATTGCTTGTTAACAAAAATTTGACACATAGTTGGGCTGTTAGCCATTCCTTGAGGGAGTACTTTCCATTCATATCTCTGATCAGGAACTTCATGATTTAGTGCAGGGATAGTAAATGCAAAACGTGGACTATCCTCAGGATAAATTAGAATTGAAAAAAAAACAATCTTTAATATCTATAGCTAAAACATACCAGGTTTTTGGCAAAGCAGACTATTGGGGAATCCCTGATTGAGCAGGTCCCATAATAAGCATCTCATTATTAATGGCTCTTAAATCTTGCAATAATCTCTATTTACCAGATTTCTTTTTAATGACAAAAATGGGAGTATTATAGGGAGATATGGAAGGTTGTATTTGTCCCTCCGTTAATTGTTGTTTGACCAGGTCATGGGCTGCTTGTATCTTTTCTTTACTCAGGGGCCACTGAGAAACCCATACTGGTCTTTCTGACTTCCAAGTAATTTTTATTGTCTCAGTGACCCCTTCTGAAAACCCAATCCATGTCTATTAATTCCTTGATCTATTTGAATTGGTGCTGCTATACCTTGTTCTTGTTCTCCTAATCATTTTTTCTTTCCTTAAATCTTGTCTAGCCATAGTAGTGGGCACATTTGGATTGGTATTATTTGTTAATTGCAAGCCTAATTGATCTAGGACATCTCGTCCCCTTAAATTTATAGGAAGATGATCCAATAAATATGGCTGTATAGTTCCTTCACATCTTTCAGGATCCTTCCAATCTAACACCATTGCATTTCTATGGGGATTAGTTGCCACTCCTAGGCCTCAAAGTGTTTGACTGGCTTGTTGTAGTGGTCAATGTTTTGACCATTCTTGATGAGATATGATGCTAAGGTCTGCATGTGACCCGTAGCCCATTAAATTCATATCCTTGAATATTTAGTTTTAGCATTGGGCAAGAATCTAAATTTAAAGACAGCAGAGATCAATCTACAACTGTAGAGCCTAATCCCCTGGAACCTCTTTCTATTGTATTACTGGAAAATTTATCATGTAGGCTGGGTATTATTAATAACTGTGCTATTCTGTCTCCTGGTGAAATTACTGATATACCCTTTGGAGAACTAGCTATAATTTTTATTTCACCTTCATAATCGGGGTCAATTACCCCAGGACTTATCATAAGTCCTTTTGTAGTAGAAGAACTGTGTCCCAATAATAAGCCTACTGTTCCTTGGGGAAGAGTTCCTTTTACTCCTGTGGGAATGATTTGAACTCCCATCTCTGGTGTTAGTACTGTGCTGGTGGAGGTGCAGATGTCCAACCCTGTGCTCCCTCTGGTTCGTCTGATGAGAGATCTGATGGATAATGTGTCCTGGGCACTACCCTGATGGTGTTGCTGGGTTCCTCCATGGTGTTTCTGGGTTCCTCCAGTGACCCATATATTTGAGGTTTTGGGCTATGTACTTTATAAAGAAAAGAGGTTTATATATTACAGTTTGGGAAGCTGAAAAACTCAAAATCAGATGTTCTTATTAATTCAGCCTCTGATGAGGGTTCCTTCTTTGGCTACATAACATCATGGCAGATCGCATTGTTGCAGGAATACAAGCAAAAAGGAGAGATCACATGATGACCTAGTAAGCCAGAGACTGTGGAGAAGTCTTACTCTTTCATAATGACTATCAAGATGCAAGAACTAACCAGAGTCTCTTCTGAGGGCAGCATCTTCAGGTCTCCCTTTCTGAGGGCAGTGCCCTCAGTGACCTACCACTAGCTCCACCTCTTCAAGGTTCCACTATCCCCCATATCACCACACTCAGGAGCAAGCTTCCAACACAGGAACCCTGGGTGGACAAACCACAGCTAATCTAAGCACTTGGTAACTGAAGCTTTGCACTCAGTGCACAAAACTCTCACAGTGGGGAGAAAAATCTGGAACTCCTGCAGAAGCCCAGCAGATTGGAGAAGAATCAGCATCCTATAAGCATCCAGAAAGTACAAAGGGAAAGAATTAAGCTTTAAGATGATAATAGTAGTTCTCAATTAATTTATTTGGCAATGATAACCAAACACCTTGCTGGCTTAACTTTTACAGAGGAGCAGGGGAGGTTGGCTGCCTGTACATGGTTCCAGATAAAGGAAAACATTAATGATAAAGAGGGAGAGCAACCAAACACATCAGAAATGAGTGCTTTTCTTTTTTAAGATCATCTTTTAGCTTTGATTTCATTGAACCCTAAACAATGATCCAAGACATTACCTCTGTTCATCCTGATAAGAGCTGACAAGAGTCATGGAGACCACTTGTAGACCTCTGCCTTCCTGTTTCACTCTGACCCAGGTTGCTGACATGGAGATCTGCAAATGGATACAGGTCCTAAATGGCAGGCATCAAGCAGGGTGCCAGGACACAGAATAGAACCCTTCCCTCCAGGAGGCTACTGGAAATGATGAAATGCAATTGATGACTTACACCCAAAGGGACACTTCTTCACAGAATGCCATAGAGCTCAGGAACATATCCAGCCATACTATCTAGACCGTCTCTGCATGTCCAGGTAATGCAGTATACTGGCCACAACCAGAGACTGTGTCAGAAGACTGCAGTTCAAATCTTAGCTCTGCCATTTACCATCTGGGTGATCTGGGCGGCTCCTCAATTTATCCACATCTCAGTTCCCTATATGTAAGAACTGGGGAGTGATGATGTCTACCCTCTGAGATTATAGTGGGAAGTAAAAGAATCTGTACATACAAAAGTAGCTCATATTGTGCCCTGGATATGTAACCACGTTCATCAATCTAACCCAATTAGCCCAATATACAAAAGCACATTCATCTTTGCCCATTTATCCTATCTCCAGCCAAAAGAAACATTATGAAAATGAACTTTTCCCTCAAAACTTTTCTGCCAACTGAGTGAAACTAACCTTTAACTTCCACCTCCCAAGGAATGGCTGGTCTGAGATCTTTCCACCACTATGTGGATTTCTATTCACAGAGTTTCCTTACAAATCTTAGGGAGGTGTGATCCCAGCTAGAAGCCTCATGGTCCTGATAATAAAATTAAAAGGTCATCACTCTGGACAGCTCTGGTGGGGGACAACAGGCCGCTTTTGTGGATAAAGCAGCCACTGTCCACAGGAAAACAGCAGCCCCACATCCACCTGCACCAAAAAGTCCTAGCTAGCACACCGCCCAACAATTCCCTGCCAATCTGTCTGACCATGCAGAGAAGAAGTGTAAATGGGAATGTCAGCACACATGAAGAGTCAGTCACAACAAGGCACATGAGGAAATAGATATCTATAAGGATGTTAGGAGATCAGGCAAAGTACAAAATGAGTGATAAGATCAGGAATAATTTCAACAGGGGGGTAGTTGAACACACTATCCTTGAAAGAATCAAGTGTATACTCACCATAGGATTGAAATTTGAAAACAATAGGCAATGCAAATGTACATGATTTTAGTAATCCATGCTCTCTTTAAAATGAGGCTTTGGGAGAAGAATAAGATAAGTGTGAGTTTGTTCATTTTGTGTCCAGAACATGATGTGATAAAAGGAATATATGGAGCAGGTGTCAGGCGTATTTCTTCCACCATTTCTGGGAGCATGTTTTGAAACCCTATCATTTAGAGTTTGGGCATAAAAATAGGTGTACCCTGGCTTTATGTATATAGAGATGATGCATGAATAGACCATATGGTGAATAAAAAATATAACAGGTTACTATTTTAAATAATGGATAGAAGTGATATTTTAAAAAATACATAAAGTCTGGTATTCACATACAAACATTCAACCCAAGTACTTATACATGTAGTGGTAATATTAGGGTTACTAATTATAACCAACTATGTTTGAGTTTTGCTTCGAAAATGATGATGGAATTCAAAAGTTATGTGATACAAGAGAAATCTCATGAAAAAGCAAGAAGAGCAACATGGAGAAATACATGGGATCTGATACAGGGAGTGAATGAAAGGGAATCATATGCATATCAATTTGTGAATTGTGAATGAAATGATACATCCTATGATGTATATATAATTATGAAATAGAAATATAACAATTTTGAATAAAAATTTAATTCAAAATACACATCATGTCCCATATGAATATACTTTCATTGATCTTAACCTAGGTCACTTACTGTAGAAATATTAGTGTTAGTACTCAATATTCACTGAAGTTCATTTTGAGTATTCCAAAATGAATATGTATGTCAAGAAAATGAATATTTCTGAAAAATATCCCCTGAAAAGTTGATTATAAATCCACACAGAAGGACATGAAAGAATCAAGGTAGTATAAGTATATGACACATATAGTTCATATTTGCAAATTCACACACACACACACTATATATATATATATATATATATATATATATATATATATATATATATATATATATTTAATACATTAAAATGTAATAGTATCTTTGCCAATCAAAATTCATAAGGGGAAATATATCCTTCACATATGTACCAAAAATATTCATTTTCCTCTACATTGTTTCATGTCTAAACTTGTTGAATTGTAAAGCTCACTGCAGCTTGAAATTTCAGTTACCTCAGTGTATTGGGGGGGCAGTGATCTCTTCATTAAATTTATATTTTCCAAAGTGAGAGTACTCTCAAGAATATACTTGTGAGGGCAGTAGGATTGTATATATATGAATATAAAAACATGCATTGTGACCCAGGCGACAGAGACAGGGAGTCAGGAAGTTACATATTTGTAACTTCCTTATGTGTACTGGACTCATGAAAAAACCCAAACACCTGTGTGCTAGTTACTGAAGGGCTTGAAACAACTCATTTGACCCAGAGGATCCCTATTCTGAATTCATAGGGGTCAGGAGCCTGACCAGAGAAGGCGAGAGACTTCATCCAATAGTACACTTCTTTTTCATCCTTTTCGATTGGGATGGACACATGGGATTTTTCTTGATTTTCCTGGGGTGCTGAGAATGTAATTCACAGCCACACACAGGGCCAAGAGTCTGATTCAGACACAGCTTTTACAAAGCACTTTTTGAAAAGGCACAGATTAGGCCTCTTCATTTCCATTTGAAACTGTTTTCTTGAGGAGTCCCAAAGGAGTGCCCTAAGGCAAACACCTCCCTGATATTCAGGGGAACAGAACAATAGGGAAGAAAGAAGCCTGGAGAAAAACTTGTCTTTAATTGAACACTGTGGCACTGACAGCTCCTAATCATGCAACTTGGGTTACTATCTATCCAAGCAGGAATTCTCCAGAGAATTCCTTACCAGTCATGCTAATTTTTTAGTTTTCTGAGATGCTTGGCATGCCTTTCAGCAATCCAGTCCATGACCATGTCACAGAGCTTGAATGTGGTACACATCTTGGACACAAAACCACGAACCCCTTCAGAGAGTGGCCAAAATTCAGGAAGAATACAGAAACTTAGGATCTTGGTAGGTGTTTCCCATCTGCAAGGCAAGCAGCAGTCCATTCATACATTGGACATGAGGAGTCCTGCAAAGATTTCCACTAGACGGGAAACATTCACGGCTGCATACTTCCCTCTACTCTCTTTAACCACAACCCAGTGGGATCCACTGACATAAAAAGGCTCACTAGTTAACAGGCCATTTCAAACCAACAACAGCCACAAAAAATAAAATAAAAAGTTTTTCCTTCGTGTTCTGAGAACATGAGACAAAACGACAAATTGAAACACACACCCACTGAGAAACACAACCACCCATGTATTTGGTCTGCATCTATCCACTCTGTCCTCTGACTGGTGGGTGAAAATATGTTCCTCAGCAGTGGCCCATCCTGTCTTAGGCTCTGGTCTCCTTGGTCATCTCTGTGTAGTTGTCAGGAGCCAGCAATGAGCCAACACTTCTTTCTCAGGAAAGGCCCCTGTTGAGACCATTCAAGGCATTTGCCAATCCACACATCACTAGGTACCAACAAACAATGACTCTGGCCTTGGTACAGGTAATCAAGTGAGCCCACTGGGAGTGGAACTGCCTCTGGATGCCTCGCCTCCTGGATCCCATGTTCAGAGAGTTCCATCACCACGGAAGTGAGGTGAGGTCACTTCCTTCGGGGAAGTGAATGAGGTCACTGCCTTGGCAACCACTTTGTCCTAACAGTTGTTTCCAAGGGTCCCATGAGATGGAGGCTGCCCCACCTTCCTGTGACATTTTCACAGGACATAAAGGTCTATATACCCTAGGAGCCCGGGATCAGCAATCCACACAGACCTGATTGTGTCCATCTTCCCTGCATTGAGAAGAGAGAGGCTGATTCAGCCTCATCCCTTCATCCTGACTGGATTCTTGGAAATGGAAGATGACCTCAGACCTCACAGGTCCTATCTAGCTGCCTACATTTGCTCCAGGGATCATTTCGGCATCTACTTTTGAGCTTCTCAGCAGCTGTAGGATTCCCCACATACCTGTATGGCAAGATCAACTCAGGACCTGCTGTTATGTGAAAATAGATTGAGGAAACAGAGTATGGTTAAGGGTCATATCATGTTCGATTTGGGTTAAAAGTCATTCTGCTGGATGAATATGGCTATTGGTCATCTGGGATATTTATAGGAATGTAAGGGGAAATGTAAGTATGAAAATATAAAAGTCGATAAGATCTGAAGCACACAAGTTTTTTGGGCCCTTGATTTGGATACATAGTTTTGAATTATGTTCTGCAGAGATGAATCCTCTAAATACATGGACAATGGCCGAAGATCTTGTACCTGGGACTACTGAATGTAAAAGACAACTTTAAGTGAAATAGAGTAGGCAGGATTCCAGTGTAGGGTAAGGAAGAAGAGTGAGTTTAGGATTTGGACCAAAGGCCCTTTTTGCAATCCAATGAATTTCTATTAAAGTGTAAATGGGAATTTCAGCACACATGAAGAGTCAATCACAACAAGGCACTTGGGGAAATAGATATCTATAAGGATGTTAGGAGATCAGGAAAGTACAAAATGAGTGATAAGATCAGGGATAATTTCAACAGGGGGATAGTTGAACACACTATCCTTGAAAGAATCAAGTGTATACTCACCATAGGATTGAAATTTGAAAACAATAGGCAATGCAGACATAGATGATTATAGTAATCCATGCTCTCTTTAAAATGAGGCTTTGGGAGAAGAATAAGATAAGTGTGAGTTTTGCATTTTGTGTCCAGAACATGATGTGATGAAAGGAATATGTGGAGCAGATGACATGCATATTTCTTCCACCCTTTCTGCGAGCATGTATTGAAACCCTATCATTTAGAGTTTGGGGATAAAAATAGGTGTACCCTGGGTTTATGTATGTAGAGATGATGCATGAATAGACCATATGGTGAATAAAAAATATAACAGGTTACTATTTTAAATAATGGATAGAATTGATATTTTAAATAATACATGAAATCTGGTATTCACATACAAACATTCAATCCAAGTAGTTATACATGTAGTGTTAGTATTAGGGTTACTAATTATAACAAACTGTGTTTGAGTTTTGCTTCAAAAATGATGAAGGAATTCAAAAGTTATGTGATATAAAAGAAATCTCATAAAAAAGCAAGTAAAGAAACATGGAGAAATACATGGGATCTGATACAGGGAGTGAATGAAAGGGAATCATATGCATATCAATTTGTAAATTTTTGATGAAATGATGCATCCTCTGATGTATATATACTGAAGAAATAAGAATATAACAATTTTGAATAAAAAATTAACTCAAAATACACATCATGTCCCAAATGAATATACTTTCATTGATGTTAAACTGGGTCACTTACTGTAGAAATATTAGGGTTAGTACTCAATATTCACTGAAGTTCATTTTGAGTATTCCGAAATGAATACGTATGTCAAGAAAATGAATATTTCTAAAAAATATCTCCTGAAAAGTTGATTATAAATCCACACAGATGGACATGAAAGAATCAAGGTAGTATAAGTATATGACACATATAGTTTATGTTTGCAAATTCATACTATATTTATATATATATTTATATTTAAACATTAAAATGTAATAGTATGTATGCCAATTGAAATTCATAAGGGGATATATATCCTTCACATATGTACCCAAAATATTCAGTTTCCTCTACATTGTTTCATGTCTAAACTTGTTGAAGTATAAAGCTCACCACAGCTTGAAATTTCAGTTACCTCAGTGTATTGGGGGGCAGTGATCTGTTCATAAAATTCGTATTTACCAAAGTGAGAGTACTCTCAAGATTATACCTGTGATGGCAGTAGGATTATATATATATATAAACATACATTGTGACCCAGGCGACAGAGACAGGAAGTCAGGAAGTTACATATTTGTTAATTTTGAAAATTCATGGAGAAGTATAATGAGAAAAATGTGTCACAGGTTTTATAATATGCATCTCTGATGAAGCAAAGGCAAGTCCAAGTATACACCATGTGTCCTATCAAATGCCTCTACTTCTATTCCTTTAGGATTATTTTTATCGATGTTAAGATAAGTAAGTAGTCAGAGCCTAGAAGGTTATGGGTTAGTGTCAGAGATTCAATATTTCAAATGGCAAAATGGAAAATGAGTCTAATACATATGGGAATACGTTGCACATAAAAATCTTCGACGGTCATCCACCACAATGCCTGGACATTACTATCACCCCAACGCAGACACAATGAGAGGAGAAGAGGAAAAAAATCTGTGAATACGTATGTGGAATTGGAAATTCTGAGGAGCTCACACACTTGGGTGTGGCAGAAGAGATCCCAAAAGTAGAGGACAGGGTAAACCTTCCACAAACATGGAACTTTGCTGGCCTAATGACTTCTTGACTATCTGCTTCTGTCATTCGTGCACTAGAAATATAGCTTTGTGTTTTAGCTTCCTTTGTAGTGAGATCATGAAAGCTTGGTCTTAGTCTATGTGAACAGGAAGACATGGGTTCATATTTTCCAATAGGAACAGGAGGCAGCAGAGATGAATCCTCTCTATGCAGGTAACTGTGGCCGTTGGGGTATGAATGTCTCTCTGGGTGCATTGTGAAGCCTTTGGCTCACTGCCCAGTTTTAATGGCATTTCTTACAGCTTCCATGAAAAATTGTTGTTTGTTTTTGAAATACAAAAAGGTCAACCAGGACACAGTGCTGGACGGAGCTCTGCCAGTGGGGTGAGTCAGGGTCTGTAGGCAAAAACACAAACCGGGCTGCTACCCCATATATCTTTCCAACTTGAGCATAGCAACTTGTTTCTGATCATCGCACCAAATCCTCTCCCCACAACAAAATGCCTTTATTTTTTCGGGGCTCCTGGCTACACCTTGTCAGTCACATGTCATTTGAAAACCAATGACAGAACCACATGGGACAACCACAGATGTTGGATCACACACCTGCACTCCATTGCTCCAGGCCCAGTTCCCTGCTGGCTGCTACTCACTGGCATCTCTGTTCTTCACCATGGTCATGAATTCCACTCAGTCAAAAATGGCACTCGCTGGTTCAGTCATGATGAGCAACAGGATTTCTAAAGGTTCTCTAGGGATTTTTGGTCATGGGATTCTCAAAAACTTCATGGCATTGGCCTAGCCATATTTCAAGAATGAAGAAGTTGACACTTTGGGTTTTGATTTATTCATGATCCATTAAGTGTTGAGGAATCTCCTGTCAGTAAAAGCTCTGGATATCACATGCAGACAAGGTTCCCAAGGAGTGGAGAAAGGTCACAAGAATGCAGGCCCACTGGGGTCTAAAATATGGGGTTCCTGTGAGTTTTGGTTCTCAACTATAGCTGAAAAGGCTTTCACAGCAAAATCATGTGAAATACTGGCTGAGATTCTCAGTGCTGTGGAGAAAGACACCCTCGGCCTAGATCTCACTTTCCAAAGGCTTCTCTAATGCCTGGCCTTCTAAAATCCCAACACAATTCATGGCAATAGTTCTCTGAGATCAGTTACAGGACTCAGTCTCTAATGGCATCACACCAGACATCAAGCTGAGGTGGACCCAGTCATCTTTTCCAACCACCACACAAAAGACCACTATTCTAACAAAAACACTCCCACATGGCCCTCATCTTCTTTCATACAGACACTCATCATAACATTCTGGCTGGTTGTTTCTATAGGGTGAGCAGTCTTAGATGGTGTGCAAAGTAGGCTCTCATGCCCATCATATGCCAAATGTCATGGTGGCCTGGACACCCTTCCTGAGAAACAGGATAGATAAAATGGGCCTGTAGTTAATACTGTTCTGCTTGTCAAATTAGAGGCCTTCTGCCTGCCAGGGGTAGATTCTTTATGTGTACTGGACTCATGAAAAAACCCAAACACCTGTGTGCTAGTTACTGGAGGGCTTGCAACAACTTATTTGACCCAGAGGATCCCTGTTCTGACTTCATAGGGGTCAGGAGCCTGACCAGAGGAAAGGCAAGAGACTTCATCCAATAGTACACTTCTTTTTCATCCTTTTCGATTGGGATGGACACATGGGATTTTTCTTGATTTTCCTGGGGTGCTGAGAATGTAATTCACAGCCACACACGGGGCCAAGAGTCTGATTCAGACACAGCTTTTACAAAGCACTTTTTGAAAAGGCACAGATTAGGCCTCTTCATTTCCATTTGAAACTGTTTTCTTGAGGAGTCCCAAAGGAGTGCCCTAAGGCAAACACCTCCCTGACATTAAGGGGAACAGAACAATAGGGAAGAAAGAAGCCTGGAGAAAAACTTGTCTTTAATTGAACACTGTGGCACTGACAGCTCCTAATCATGCAACTTGGGTTACTATCTATCCAAGCAGGGATTCTCCAGAGAGATCCTTACCAGTCATGCTAATTTTTGAGTTTTCTGAGATGCTTGGCATGCCCTTCAGCAATCAGTCCATGGCCATGTCACAGAGCGTGAATGTGGTACACATCTTGGACACAAAACCACGAACCCCTTCAGAGAGTGGCCAAAATTCATGAAGAATACAGGAACTTAGGATCTTGGTAGGTGTTTCCCATCTGCAAGGCAAGCAGCAGTCCATTCATACATTGGACATGAGGAGTCCTGCAAAGATTATCACTAGACAGGACACATTCATCGCTGCATTCTTCTCTCTTCTCTCTTTAACCACAAACCCAGTGGGATCCACTGACATAGAAAGGCTCCCTTGTTAACAATCCATTTCAAACCAACAACCATGAAAAAAAAACCACGTTTTTCCTTCATGTTCTCAGAACATGAGACAAAATGACAAATTGAAACACACACCCACTGAGACACACAAACCACCCCTGTATTTGGTCTGCATCTATCCACTCTGTCCTCTAACTGGTGGGTGAAAATATGTTCCTCAGCAGTGGCCTGTCCTGTCTCAGCTCTGGTCTCCTTGGCCATCTCTGTGTAGTTGTCAGGAGCCAGCAATGAGCCAACACTTCTTTCTCAGGAAAGGCCCTGTTGAGACCATTCAAGGCATTTGGCTATCCACACATCACTAGGTACCAACAAACAATGACTCTGGCCTTGGTACAGATAATCAAGTGAGCCCACTGGGAGTGGAACTGCCTCTGGATGCCTCGCCTCCTGGATCCCATGTTCAGAGAGTTCCATCACCACGGAAGTGAGGTGAGGTCTCTTCCTTCGTGGAAGTGAATGAGGTCACTGCCTTGGCAACCACTTTGTCCTAACAGTTGTTTCCAAGGGTCCCATGAGATGGAGGCTGCCCCACCCTCCTGTGACATTTTCACAGGACATAAAGGTCTATATACCCTAGGAGCCCGGGATCAGCAATCCACACAGACCTGATTGTGTCCATCTTCCCTGCATTGAGAAGAGAGAGGCTGATTCAGTCTCATCCCTTCTTCCTGACTGGGTTCTTGGCCATGGAAGATGACTTAGGCCTCACAGGTCCTACCTAGCTGCCTACATTTGCTCCGGGGATCATTTCGGCATCTACCTTTGAGCTTCTCAGCAGCTGTAGGATTCCCTACATACATGTATGGCAAGATCAACTCAGGACCTGCTGTTATGTGAAAATAGATTGAGGGAACAGAGTGTGGTTAAGGGTCATATCATGTTTGATTTGGGTTAAAAGTCATCCTGCTGGATGAATACGATTATTGGGCAACTGGGATATTTATAGGAATGTAAGGGGAAATTAATTTCTATAAAATTTATGTTGTTCTGTATACATGAAAATACAGATAACAAATTATTATTTTTTGTGTTAGGATATATAACCCAGAACATTGTACTTGTTTGGCAAACACTGCCACTGAACTCTATCTCCGGCCCCCCACAGATAACAAATTCTTGGTTCAAATAAAGCAGTTTAATTGTGGTTTTTATGATAATGTTTTTTTTTTTTTTGTAACAGAATTTTTTAAGTCCAATGAATGACAGACATTCAGTCATAAATTTCTGAAGACTGTGACTGAGACTTATTCATCTTTTTCCCTTTAGAATTTAGCATAACACCTTGTTTACAGAAGGCCATGAGTGTGTGTGTGTGTGTGTGTGTGTGTGCATGCGTGTGTGTGTGTTTAATTTATATATGACAGCAGAATGCATTACAATTCTTATTACATATATAGAACACAATTTTTCATATCTCTGGTTGTATATATAGTAATTCACACCGATTCGTGTCTTTATACCTGTACTTTGGATAATAATGTTCATCACATTCAACCATCGTTAATTGCCCCATGCCCCCTCCCCTCTCCAACCCTTCTGCCATATCTAGAGTTCATCTATTCCTCCCATACTCCCTCTTTCCATCCCACTATGAATCAGCCTCCTTATATCAAAGAAAACACTAGGCATTTGGCTTTTTGGGATTGGCTAACTTCACTTAGCATTGTCTTCTATAACTTCATGCATTTACCTACAAATGCCATGATTTTTTTCTCTTTTATTGCTGAGTAATATTCCATAGTGTATATGTGCCACATTTTTTTTAATTCATTCATCTATTGAAGGGCATCTAGGTTGGTTCTACAGTTCAGCTATTGTGAATAAACATTGATGTGGCTGTGTCCCTCTAGTATGCTATTTTTAAGTTGTTTGGATATAGACCAAGGAGAGGGATAGCTGGGTCAAATGGTGGTTCCATTCCCAATTTTCCAAGAAATCTCCATACTGCTTTCCATATTGGCTGCACCAATTTGCAGTCCCACCAGCAATGTATGAGTGTACCTTTTCCCCCTGCATCCTCGCCAACACTTATTGTTGTTTTTATGCATAATAAGTGCCATTCTGACTGGAGTGAGATGAAATCTTAGAGTGGTTTTGATTTGCATTTCTCTAATTGCTAGTGATGATGAACATTTTTTCATGTATTTGTTGATTGATCTAACATCATCTTCTGAGAAGTGTCCCTTCAGGACCTTGGCCCATTTATTGATTGGTTTATTTGTATTTTTGGTGCTTAGTTTTTTGAGTTCTTTATATAATAGAGATTAGTGCTCTATCTTATGTGTAAAGGTTAAAGATTTGCTTCTAAGATGTAGGCTCTCCATTCACCTCACAGATTGTTTCTTTTGCTGAGAAGAAACTTTTTATTTGATTCCATCCCATTTATTGATTCTTGATTTTAATTCTTATGTCATAGGAGTCCTATTAAGGTAGTTGAGGCCTAATCCCACATGATGGAGATTAGAGTCTACTTTTTCTTCTGTTAGATATAGGGTCTCTGGTTGTATTCCTAAATCCTTGATCCATTTTGAGTTGAGTTTTGTGCATGGTGAGAGACAGGGGTTTAATTTCATTTTGATGCATATGGATTTCCAGTTTTCCCAACACCATTTGTTGAAAAGACTATCTTTTCTCCAATGATGTTCTTGGCACTTTTGTCTAATATAAGGTAATTGTAGTTTTGGAGGTTAGTCTTTGTGTCTTCTATTCTGTACCATTGGAATACCAGTCTGTTTTGTTGCCAATACTATGCTGTTTTTGTTACAATTACTCTGTAGTATAGTTTAAGGTCTGGTACAGTGATGCCACCTGCTTCTCTCTTCCTGCTAAGAATTGCTTTAGCTATTCTGGGTCTCTAATTTTTCCAGATGAATTTCATGATTGCTTTTTCTTTTTCTATGAGGAATGCCATTGGGATTTTGATCAGAATTGCATTAAATCTGTTTATTGCTTTTGGAAGTATGGTCATTTTGATAACATTAATTCTGCCTATCCAAGAGCAAGGTAGATATTTCCATCTTCTAAGATCTTCTTTGATTTCTTTCTTTAGAGTTCTGTAATTTTCATTATATAGTTATTTCATCATTTTCATTAAGTTGATTCCCAAGTATTTTATTTATGTATTTATTTATTTAGTTTTGAGGCTATCGAGAAGGGGGTAGTTGTCCTCATTTCCCTTTCTGAGGATATCTCACTGATATACAGAAATGCCTTTGATTTATGGGTGTTGATTTTATACCTTGCTATTTTGCTGAATTCATTTACTAGTTCTAGAAGTTTTCTGGTGGAAAACTAGAAAACTAGTTAGAGTGTTCCAGGTATAGAATCATATCATCAGCAATTTCTATTTCCTGAAATAAATTGGAGACTATTGGTATTAGTTCTTCTTTAAAGGTCTTGTAGAACTCGGCTGTGAATCCATCCAGTCCTGGGCTTTTCTCGGTTGGTAGACTTTTGAGGGCGTCTGCTATTTCGTCACTTGAAATTGATCTGTTTAAATTGTGTATATCATCCTACTTAAATTTGGGCAAATTATATAACTCTAGAAATTTGTCGATGTCTTCGATATTTTCTATTTTCTTGGAGTATAAGTTTTCAAAATAATTTCTAATTATCTTCTGTATTTCCGTAGTGTCTATTGTGATATTTTCTTTTTCATCATGTATGTTAGTGATTTGAGTTTTCTCTCTCCTTCTCTTTATTAGCATGGCTAAGGGTCTGTCAATTTTATTTATTTTTTCAAAGAACAATCTTTTTGTTCTGTCAGTTTTTCAATTGTTTCTTTTGTTTCAATTTCATTGATTTCAGCGCTGATTCTAATTATTTCCTGTTGTCTGCTGCTTTTGGTGTTGATTTTTGTTCTTTTTCTAGGGTTTTGATATGTAGTGGTAAGTAATTTATTTGTTGACTTTTTCTTCTTTTAAGGAATGAACTCCATGCAGTGAACTTTTCTCTTAGAACTGCTTTCATAGTGTCCCAGAAATTTTGATATATTCTATCTGGGTACCTCTAAAAACTTTTAATCTGCTCCTTGATGTCTTCTGTAACCCATTGATCATTCAGTAGCATATTATTTAGTCTCCAGGTGTTAGAGTGTATTTTATTTCTTATTTTATCATTGATTTCTAATTTTATTCCATTATGATCTGATAGAATGCAGGGTAGTATCTCTACATTTTATATTTGATAAGAGTTGCTTTGTGGCATAGTATATGGTCTATTTTAGAGAAGAATCCATGTGCTGCTGAGAAGAAAGTATATTCTCTCGTTGAAGGTTGGAATATTCTTAGCTAAGTTAAGTCTAAGTTTTTGATTATATTATTGAGTTCTATAGTTTCTTTGTTCGGCTTTTGTTTGGAAGATCTATCTAGTGATTAAAAGGGTGTGCTAAGGTCACCCAAAATTATTGTGTTGTGGTCTATTTGACTCTTGAACTTGAGAAAAGTTTGTTTGATGAACATAGCCGTTCCATTGTTCGGGGCATATATATTTATAATTGTTAAGTCTTGTTGGTGTATGGTTCCCTTGAGCAGAATGTAGTGTCCTTCTTTATCCTTTTTGATTGACTTTAGTTTGAAGTCTACTTTATTTGAAATAATGATAGAAACCCCTGCTTGCTTCTGCAGTCCATGTGAGTGGTATGCTTTTTCCCAACCCATAACCTCAGTCTGTGAATGTCTTTTTCTATAAGTCTCTTGGAGGCAGCATATTGTTGGGTCTTTTTTTTTTTTTGGTCCAATCTGCTAGTCTATTTCTTTTGATTGGTGAGTTTAGACCATTAACATTATTATTGAGACATAATTTGTATTCCCAGCCATTTTTGTTTATTTCTGATATTTAACATGACTTGGTTTCTCTTTGATGAGATTTTCCTTTAGTGTAATCCCTCCCTCTGCTGATTTTCATCTTTATTTTTCATTTCCTCTTCTTTGACTATTTTGCTGAAGATGCTCTGTAGTGTAGGCTTTCTACGTGTAAATTCTTTTAACTTTTTTTATCATGGAAGGTTTTTATTTCATCATTAAATCTAAAGCTTAGTTTTGCTGATATAAGATTCTTGGTTGGCATCCATTTTCTTTCAGAGTTTGGTATTTGTTGTTCCATGATCTCCTGGCTTGGAAGGTCTGGGTTGAAAAATCTGCTGAGATAATGAATCGGTCTCTCCCTATATGTGATCTGATTCCTCTCTCTTGTGGCTTTTAAGATTCTGTTCTTATTATTTTTGTATGTTAGGCATTTTCATTATAATGTGCCTTGGTGTACATCTGTTGTAATTTTGTACATTTGGTGTCCTGTAAGCCTCTTGTATTTGGTTTTCCAATTTGTTCTTCATGCTTGGGAAATTTTCTGATATTATCTCATTCAAGAGATTGTGCATTCCTTTGGCTTGAAACTCTGTGCCTTTCTCTATCTCAATACCTCTTAGATTTGTTCTTTTGATGCTGTCCCATAATTCTTGGATGTTCTGTTCATGGTTTCTAACTTTCTTCACTGTGTGGTCAACTTCATTTTCCAGATTGTATACTTTGTCTTCATTATCTGACATTCTTTCTTCCAAGTGATCTAGTCTGTTGGTTATGCTTTCTATTGAGTTTTTTATTTGATTTAAGCTATCCTTCATTTGAAGGATTTCTGACTGTTGTTGTTTTTTTTTTTCAGAGTCTCTATCTCTATTTTGAAGTAATCTTTTGCTACCTGTATTTGCTCTCCTATTTCTTTGTTGGAGTGATCAATTTGTGCTTGTATTTGCTCATTTAGGTCATTCTTTAATTCACAAATCATTTTGATTATGAACCTTCTGAACTCCTTCTCTGACATTTCATCAACTTCGCTGCTCATAAGTTCTGTTATTATAGTGTTCTGTCTTGTTTGGGGCACTTTCCTCTCTTGTTTTTTCATGTTGTCTATGTGTCTTCCTTTCTTGCAGTGTGGATCTGAGACATTACAGTTTCTTCCCTATATTCTTGTGGTACCTGTGCAGATTGTCTGTACCTCACCTTGATGTTGGGCTTTCAGACCCTCAATGGATGCTACTGCATTCTGGATCTGGGCCCTGCAGAAGCTGGTGTGGGTGGATCTAGGCCACTGGGCTTGACCTCCTGTGGTAGTCTGCTGGTAGGAAGAGGTGGTCTTGCGCCAAAGGCTAAGCTCTGGAGGTGTCTGCCCCGATGGGGGAGAGATGAACCCGACCTACTCAGAGCATGAACCCAGTGTGCTGGAGTGGCAGTCTGGGCTGGATCTGGGCTCCTCAGTAGTCGACTGGTCAGACGGGGTGGTCCTGCACCAGAGGCTAGGCTATGGCGAGTGTCTGCCCCACTGGGAAAGGGCTGTGCACCTAGGCCCTGCGCGCCTGGGCCCTGTGCGGCAGAGGCCAGTGTGGGTGGATCTCAGTAGTTATATTTTGAATGTATCAGTCTATGATGAAATGTATCCAACCAAGTTTTTGTTCCTTTTCAGTTGCTAAAAAAAAAGAATAATAAACTAGAATTTATTTTAACTTTTGTTTTCTTACAGAAATTATTACATTTCTGAAACGTGAAAAGTAGGTAATAAAGATGAATGCCAATTGGCATTTGAAAAGTCAGATTTACTAAAACAATACATCATGAGGTGATTGATTACTAGTTTTTATGAAAGAATATTGTTTAAAAATTGTTTTTACTTAGTAATTAATTGTATTTATTCAATTATTAAGTGCGTACTTCAACCACCATTTTATTTATTTAATTGGGTTTATTTAGGGATGAATCAGTTATATGAGTTATGTATATATCAAACATATCCAACTTAAAAATTGAGCTTTTTATAGGAAAAAAGAGTTTATTGTAGTTTAATTACCCCACCCTAATGATAATATATCTTTATTTTACAGGAGGGAAAACAGATATAACTTGCTGCCTTGTTTGGAGTCACATGGTGAGTTTTAAGATCAAAATTCTCCCCAATAATTTCTTAATCCCAAGTCCCATGTTTTAATATTTAGTCTTCCTTAAAGTGATTCATAAAATTGACTGATCTCATGTATCAGTACTTAGGTGACAATTTACAGAAAATTAGCTCTGCAACTTGATGGGCGAAAACCCTTTTCAACCAAAAGGTAAGTGTTGTGGCCACAACAGATGACAGTGTGTATGGCTTTTGTTTAACTGCTTCAAGAGAAGGTGGAGGACTTTTTCTTAAAAACCTAAGATTGTTGGAGTAGCAAATGTTCATATAAAAAAGTAAAGTAGAAGTGAACTTTATTCTTTTTGTTAACAGAGATAAATATCAATTTAGTATATTCATGTGTTTCTTCTATGCATAGACAAAAAATATTTCTAGAAAACATTAAAAAAGTGCTATGTGACCTTAACGTTTTTCTCTGCAGTGTATTCTGTATATTTTAACAATGGCAGAGTCCTGTGAGAAAGAACAAGGAAGATCTTTGCATACTCTTATCAGTTCTCTAGGGCTGCCACAACAAAGTACCACAGACTAGGTGGTTTATAGGATGGAAGTTTGTTTTCTCATAATTTTTGAGGCTAAAATCCAAGATTAACTTGTTTGTAGGGTTGGTTTCTTCAGAGGGCCACAAGGGGAGGGTCAGGCTTTTCTCTTGGGCTTGTAGATAGCCATGTTCTCATTAGGTTTTCACATGGTCCTCTCTCTGTGCATATGCCTGCATCCCAATTTTTACTTCTGTTAAAAGACACCAGTTATATGGATTTTATTGCCACCCACATGACCTTTTTAAAAAATATTATTTATTTATTTATTTACTTATTTATATGTGGTGCTCAGGCTCAAACCTAGTGCCTCATGCATGCAAGGCATGTGCTCTACCACTGAGCTATCACCCAGCCCCTAGTGACCTTATTTTAACATAATTATTTCTAAAGGTCTATCTATAAATATAGCCAAAGTCTGAGGTAGTGAGGGTTAGGAATTTAGCATATGACTTTTGAGAAAACACAATTTAACCCATTACATATATCAGCTGGAAATAAATAGTACTTTTTTTATCAGTTCACAGTGGATCTTTTCTAATTTTTTAAAATTAGGTACTCTCTTACTTCACCTTATCTATACGTTATCTCATGCTGTGGGTATGTTGATTATCTAATGTTCTGGGGGAAATGTATTCTCAGTGAATTAAATTTGACTGTGGCTATGTAAAATTAAGACATGAAGAAAGAGAGTAGTTTGAGATCATGTGTTTTAACATTTGAATTGAATGATATTGACTGTCAATGTAGTTCAAAATTCAAAGGAAAATAAAAATATAATGGTTTATTGAGGAAGTTATAATTGAACCAAGGATTAGTGCAAACAGGCAATAAATTGGTTGAGTTTCTAGTTGAAAATGGATGTTTTACATGGTGTTTTTCCATTTTCTTGAATGTATATAAAACTTAGGTAGATATCATAAATAGCTTCAAGTAATTTCTTCAGTCATACAATTACAAGGCAGTGAAGATTTGAACCATTCAATTTGATTTCAAGTCCATGTCCTTTTTATGTTGTAGACTGAAATGATATAGACTATAAAGGTAAGGTACTCTGTGCAGAAGTGATATAGATTTTAGTATTTTTAATGATCTGAGTTGAAAAACTTAAAGAACTCTTATCTAACTAGTAAAATAGTACAATTATAAAAAAAAGGGGTCAGTTTGTGATGTCGATGACATTTGAAAAAATAGGAAGGCCTTTGATAGGTAGATTACTAAACATTTAAATATTAGACCAGGGAATGGTTTGTGACATACTTTTCTATATATTTATAAAAGAATGGCATCTAATTTGTTGAAATATTTGCTTTGTATGCCGTCTCCAGAGCATAATTTCAGTTGGTATCTTTCAGTTTTATGGTAGAATATTGCTTGAATTTTGAGTTAAAAGTAGAAATGATATGATTTTAGTATAATAAAAAATTACCTTTTAAAAATGATGTATTAAAGATATTGCCAGAACCCTGGAAATTTTTATTTCTTTTGTGGATAGGAGGTTTTCCTAAAATCCTGGTGCTATTGGTGTTCCACCTATATCTAAGTGCTTCGTAGGAGCTCAGTATATTTGGTCATAATTTCTGAGAAGTAGTATTTACTGTATGTATTTCTTTGATCGGTTTCTTCAGGTGAGAAAATGTAATATAACCTGGCTGGTATAAGCCTCCCTCATTTCCTGTATTTTAATTTAGCACCTATCTCTGCTTTGCTCTGTGCCTAACGTTCCTGAATTTGGTAGTAATTCTAGTTTGTTTCCTACCTGTTATTTCTTAGTCTTAGTCTACCCGTGGTTAATATCTCTTTAGAAAAATAATGATTAGATAGAATATGTTTATCTAGGTGTACTATTGAAACTCACTTTGGATTTTATTATCTCTAAGTTTTCTATCTATGGTAAATAACTAATATCTTTCATTTTCAGTCTTCCTATCTATCTTTTATTCTATTATAATCCTAGTGAGATTTGAATTTCTTACTGTTATTACAGGGTGCTGACTACGGATATCAACTCAGAAATTGCTATTAGAATTGTTAAAGTGGATCTTCAATATCAGGTATTACAAAAATGTTTTTACTGCCAGGCATGGTGGTGCAAGCCTGTAATCCCAGCAATCTCAGCAGCTTGGGAGGTCAAGACAGAAGGATCACAAGTTTAAAGCCAATCTCAGCAAAATCGAGGTGTTAAGCAACTCAGTGAGACCCTGTCTCTAAATAAAATATAAAATAGGGTTGGGATATGGCTCAGTGGTCTAGTGCCCGCTAGTTCAATCCCTGGTACTCACCCTGCAAAATGTTTTTATTTTTCTTTTTGAAAATAAGGTTACTTCTCTCCTTTTGAAAATTAGATAATTTAAAAATGGCAGAACTCTTTATGGAATGTGAAGAAGAAGAACTGGAATCATGGCAGAAGAAAGTAAAAGAAGTTGAGGATGATGATGATGATGAGCCCATCTTTGTTGGAGAGATATCAAGTTCAAAACCAGCAATTTCCAGTAAGCATTTACTTTTACTAAAGCCGAATTTTATAAGATATTATTATTAATGGAAAACTTGTGAATGTCTTATGGGACTCAGTGTACTTGTTCTACTGTAAGGAGTTAGGGATGAGAGATGAGGGGGAGGCCAGTAAGAACTTGAGAATCAAAATGGGGATGTGATTGGAGACTAGAAGGAAGCCAAAGGTTAAATATCAGATGTGTGAGAAAGAAGTAGGCTTAGATTGGCTTGTTGCATTCGAGGTCTTCTGAGATTGGAAATAATTTCTAGTGAAACTGTTTATCCGAGTGAACTGTTTATCTGTTTATTTCTGTCTTTTCTCATTTAGCAGTTACATAAGGAAGGATTTGGAATGCTTAGATTAAAATTTTGGAATATACTAAGTGTATATTAGTATCAGATGGAAGTTCTCACATCTAGGCCTCATTGCATTGTCATTCATACATGGCTAAAACTGTATATAGGCAGTGAATGATTCAGAGTCTCTGACTTAAGTCCTCGATGGGTTGTAGATTCTGACCATATCCATTTTTTAGCAACTTATATTTATGAAAAAGAGGGACATCACCTATAGCCACTGTACTTTGATGATGTAGCAGTTAGCACACTTAAATCCTTTTAACTTTTTGGCAGAATAGCCTCTATGGATTACTAGCTTTCATATTCAGTAATGGGGCTGGAAATTGTTATATTGTTAGAGTACAGATATCAATACTTGCTAAGATATCCACTCTGAGATGTCTGAAGTATAGAGAAATAACATAGATTTCAAGTAGAAGGAGAAAATAGATCCTTTCTGATTTTATTTATACATTTGTTTTAAACCAGGAGAATTTATCAAAGAATGTAATGTGCCCCGCATATTACTGTTTTCTTAACTTACTATGGCAATGCTTAAAAGTGTGAATGAGTCTCAAGTTTCTGTACAACCTTGTCACCATTCAAAGAAAGATATAGATTGTATATAAATACATTTTAGAACACTTCAAATATGTAGACTCTTTTTGTGTGTTGGACTGCTGTTGAATGTGTGTACTATTTCTTTGTCTTGCAGACAGTTTTGATTTGTGTATAATCAGATTTGTCATCCTTTTTCTTCTGGCTTTTGGATCTTGAGTTTTAATGAGAACAGTTGTGCTTACTCTTGAAAATAGTCAAGGCTAATAATCTTGTTTCTTTTGTTTCTTTGGAAGCTAAAGATGTATGTGTTTAAAATTAACTGTATTCTTAAATTAGTGATAATTTATATATTCTTTCTAGTAACTTGTTTGTTTTCAAATTGTGATTTCCATTTTCTTAGTACATATTTTAAAATTAATATAATTTTTTTAGATATTTTGAACAGAGTTAACCCCAGCTCATATTCAAGGGGAATAAAGAATGGCATACTCAGTCAAGGTTCAGCATTATTGTACTATTTTAATTTTAAAATAAAGTATTTTGACAAAATTAATAGAAACATTTTCAATATATTGTGTAATTTTAAAATACAGGTATTACTGCTTCATTCAAGCCTACAAGTCAACACTATACGAACCCAACATCAAATCCAGTGGCTGCCTCGCCAGTAAATTTTCATCCTGAATCTAGATCTTCAGATAGCTCTGTTATTGTTCAGCCTTTTTCTAAACCTGTAAGTATTTTTGAAACTACATAGTCAGCCCAGGGTTATGTTTGATATTATTAATCAGCATCAGCAGTACTCAGTTAAAATTCTGGACTGTCACAGGTAGTTATCCAGTAGGAGCAAAATCATAAGAAAATGTCACCATTTTTATAATAGCTTAAATAGTACCCAAAGTAATAATTGCAGGCACTACATCCCCAGCCTATTAATAAGTCAGGTAATATGATTAAGTTGAATAGATATAATGTTGAAAACTATGTATCAAAATTTGAGTTAAAATATTAATAATGAATATTGCATAATGGCAAAATATTTAAGATCACAAACTGAGTCAGGTGTTCTTAATGGGGAAAATTATTGAGAGACCATCATAGCTTTTTATTCTAAAAACATACCTTCTTGGTTTAGTTTTAAAATCTTAATAAAAAGTAATAGTTAATAGTAATAGTTATCATCTATTGAGCTATTAATATACACAAGGATTTATGCTAAGTGCTATGCATAAATTAATCTTATTTAATTCTTAAGCATCCCTAGGAAGTATGTGCTGTTATTATCCCCATTTTATAGTTGAGGAAACTTAGGCTTAGAGATTAAATGATTCACTCAAGATCACACAGCTGGCGAGGATCTGAGATTTTATTGTAGGCTAAACCAGTTTTTATGTGTGGGTACACACACATAACTATACATTGTATATGAATTTTTGCTTTCTAAAAATTGGAAGCATTGCCTAGTTCTAACAGTTCTCAATGGATAGTCTGTGAAGTCCTCTGGGGTTCCCTAAAACTCTCTCTGGGTTTGGAAATCAATGACATTGTCATCGTAATTGAAGATACTAATTTTGCCTTTTCTACTATGTTGACATTTGCATTGATGATGTTGAAGCAATGGTGTGAGTAAGCTACTTATGCCTTAAGTGGGAATCAAAGCAGTGGCACCAAACTGTACCAGTAGTATTCATATTAGTCACCTACCGAATATTCACAATAAAAAAAATTCCAGTTATACTCATTTCCTTGATGAAACTACTAAGATCTATTAACACCAGTTTAAGTATGAAACATTAATGTTATTAATTTTTAAACTCTACCCATTAATATTTGTCTTTTAAAATATTTTGCATGATGAAATAGTATACATAAAGTACTTCTGTGTCTGAAGTTTGGTGCTTGTGTGATTGAATTATGAGCTACACTATCTGTTTTTAAAAAAATAGAACATCTTATCTAAATAGACATTTCCCAAATTTATTCTTGAACTAAATATTTAATAATAGCTTTATAATGTAAGTGATCCCTGTGTAGGGCATATAGGTTTTTTTCTCGTCATATTAAACCTGAAAAAGGTGACCATTATGAGCCTCCCCTGTTTTCTCCTATAAGGCGGAGACTATGTGTAAGACATCTGCTTAATCCATCATACTGAAATGTTTTTTCCCTAGATATTACTAATCGCAAATTATATAATATATAATTAAATAATATACAGTCTTTTGAAAGACTGTAGATTCTTACAAAAGAATTAGCTCTTTTCTAAGCCTAACAGTTCAAGCGGTGTGCCAAGTCCTTTTCAGAGCCCTTCATTGAAAGTTTCATGAAATCGGTAGATGGCACCAGATGGTCTAAGGGGTAGGGATCCAGGTGAGTTTCCAGGTCATGACCTTTTGGATTTCGAAACCAACAGTTATTTTTCTGCTTCATTTTAATTACCTTTCAATATTGGTCATGCCTTACCTAGACTATAAATGGAATTGGGGTATGGAAATTTGAAAGTTTGAGTTTGTTTTACTTATATCTTAGGAAATTCTCATTCCTTAAGCTCAGAATCAAAAGAGTTATCTTTTTCGTATTGTCTTATATTCTTTTTAGTCTAAATTTTCTTTCCTTATTTATGGCATGGTATATGGAACCCTTACCTGGTAATTTAATGGCTACAGGTATAGAGTTTTACTGGATAACACATGGATAGAAGAAGGCTGTTTTTTTGGTTTTTGGTTGTCTTCCGTGTGTACCAGGAAATTTCTTTGACATTTCACTCTATTCCCTGGGTATCCAGTTTTACACATAATAGATGGTATTGTGCTCCTACGTTTCTGTTGTTCTTGCTGGTCCCTTATCATATCTTTACACAAGTCCTCCATTTCAAGTGACTTGGAGATAGAGCATCCTATACTTAGGAATAGCATTCCAAAAATGCAGAAAGGGAATCATTACACCAAACATAGATAATCAGACCCATTCTGTGTATAGATACACAAACCTGGGCTCAAATTTTTCCTACAATGTGCCTAATCAATTTTGAGTGGTTCCTACCCTATCCTCAAGCAGCTGTTGATGGTTTTACTGGTAAAGGATAACTTTTGGTAGAGGAAACTATAGGTCCTTTGCACAAGATTGCAGTCCTTTGTTCAGGGACTGTAATCATGTACTTATACAACTAAGTATATTGTATCTTTCATACTTCAGGAATTCTCCCATCTGATCTTTTCTTTCCTTTTGACCAGGACTACATTTTTCAGGTAATCCCTAAGAACTAATAAATAATTCTTTATAAGAAATATAATAATGGATTTAATTTGAAAAATATATGCCCATTTGTGTACATTGTATGACTCGAGACTTCCTTATTGTGCTGTTTTTATTGTTTATCTTTATTTTTTGGCAATTGTAAAGGAATAAAATTCCAAGATTAATTACAACAAAAAATAGAATACCATTTTTACTTGAAACAATGACTGACAAACCATGGTCTATTATTTATTTATTTTTTTGTATCAACATTATCACACATGTATGTACTTAAAACAACACATGCATTATCTCACAGTCTTATGTAATATTACTGTGGGTCAGATGATGGTTTAGCTGGCTCCTCTGCTTTAGGGTCTCACAAGGCCGCTTTCAGTATGTGGTTCCTGAAGTTGCAGTCTTATCTGAAGCTTTGTGGGGGAAGTATCTGCTTCAAGTTCACATGGTTGTTTGTAGCATTCATTTCCTTACAGGTTGTCAAACTGAGTCTCAGTATCTGACTGTTTTTTGGTTCATTGTTTGTCAGATGGGTCTTCCCAGGTTGGCTATTTGCTTTCTCAAAGGTATTAAGAGAGAATCCTTAGCAAAATGTCATTAGAGTCTGAAGTAATGTAATTACAAATAGAAAATCATGTTTATCCCTACTTTTGCTGTATTCTACTGGTTAGAAGCAAGTCAGAGGTCCAACAAAAAGGGAGGGAATCACACAGGATATGATTAACAGGAGGTGGGAATTGTGGTGACCACTTAAGTATATATCTGCCAGGCATGGTTCTTTAATTTTGGGTAGTTGGCAATCACTTCCTCAAAATTGAACACAGTGTACCTGCCATCTCAAGGAAAATGACTGAGAGTAGTATTTCTTGATTATAGTATAATTTGAGCTTTCAAGTAAAAATTAGAATTTTGGAAAACTTAACATCTGCCACTCTGATCTTGACAGCATCCTACTATTTCTTGAAGTGAGGTGGAAGGCTACCCAGAATGTAAAAATTATTTGCTGTTAGTTAGAATCAAATTAACTTAATGGTGTTCTCATGATTGTCATAGCTGTTTGGCATTTAGGGGAAAAAAGAGAAAGCAAATACTCAATTATTTAATGAAGTTTATAAGTAAAAATATTTCAAACATAACTTGGGGGAAAAAATAACAAAGCCAGGTGGTATCTTTGATGTTACAAAGTTAAAAACTAGAGATTTTTTTGACTTGGACTGTTGTGTTTTTGTAGGCCTAGTTTTAAAGTCAAAGTACTTCAATTGGTGGTTCCCAATTCTTGGGTTCTTTAAAAAAAAAAAAAAACAAATAAACCAATAACAGTTTTGCCAGTTGGTCTGGGTGGGGCCTGGAAATAATAGATTTTTAAGAACTCCCAGAGATCTCCGTAAAGTTAAGAATGATAGAGGTGTATTCTAGAATGAATTGAGAGTCCTATTTAAGGAATTTTCTCCCTGTATTTTGGAAGCCATTGGTTTTAATAAATTGATTAATAGTTTCCCATTTTATGTCATCTTTTATATGTGTGTATGTTTACTTTTTCCATGAACTGTCTTTGTATTTCATCATCTCTTTCAGGTAGGCAGGGATGGAATATATTATTACTTATAAAGTTAGTATGATACTGCTTAAGGGTCAGACCAGGATTCTAATTTCGGCTCCATCCAAAACAAATGGTGCTGTATTGGGAACCTTCCTCAACCAGGAAGGGCTTTATTAGTTCTTTTGTGATGACTACTTGATATATTTACTATGACGAGCAATTACATATAAACATAATTGTGGCCGTTATTTGTCGGAAGATGAATAACTTGAAGTTCAGAAGTGAATTGCCCAAGGTTACATAGTTAAATAAAAATGCAAATCTTCTGAATGCCAGTAAAGTGCTTGTTCTACTCTTATTATTGTATATGACATTTTTCTGGACTGTTTTTATAATACATTAAAAATTCTCAATTGGAGAATTATTTTAATTAGTTATTGTTGATTAGTGGATTGCCTGCTCTCTGAAATTGTGATAATTAACCAGAGTTTTCTTCTAGAAAAGTGTTTAACAGCATTAACTTTATTATACTTATGTTAAAAGAACTATTTTAGAAAATGAAATTTTCAATTCTTAAAGTGCATATATTTAGAAAAAATATTTAAATCGAAGTAAAATTTTGCTTAGTTATAGTTCAGTATGGCATTATTGATTTTTTAAACTACATTTTAAGGCTCAAATATCCATATCTGCCTTTTTGGTACTAAATTCTAGATGTTATTTGTGTTACAGTAATAACTTATTTCTATAACTTCTTAACAGTTCTGTGTCAATTGGAAAGTTAGTAACAAAGTTAGAACAAATCAAAATTCTTAAACTTGATCAGCCCTCAATTTATAAACAAAATACTTCAAATTTTGTTATAAAATAATATGTATTTTGTGAGGAAAGTTTAGAAAAGAGAGAAGAATATATCCGGATCATGTTGTATATGTCAATATGTATTTCACTTTTTACTGAACATTCTACTTGGATCATATCATTGATTATTTCTCAAAATCTTGATGTTAATAACTGCATGATTATCCATCAATTTATTTTACCACTCCTCTATTATTGGATATATAGGTTTTAATGTTTCTGCTATTATAAATAATTTTCCATTACACTTTCATTTCCTTATCATGAATCCTTGAATGTAGAATAATTTAATCATGTGAACCTTATTTTAAAGGCTTTTGTAACTACTGCTAACATTTTTATGCAGATTATACCAAAATATAATCTCTACTTTGCCAGTAGTGAATGTTTCATCATTTTTTTAAAAATTTATTTATTTTTTTAGTTTTTAGGTGAATATAATATTTTTATTTTTTATTTTTATGTGGTGTTGGGGATCGAACCTAGCGCCCCATGCATGCCAGGCGAGCACGCTACCGCTTGAGCCACATCCCCAGTCATCATTTTTAAACTTTAACTTAATTCAAACTATCATTAGTCTGTTTAATTAAATTATTTATTTATTCTAATTTGTTATACACAATGGCAGAATGCAGTTGATTTTATATTACACATATAGAGCACAATTTTTCAAGTCACTGATTGTGCACAAAGTATTTTCACACCATTCATGTCTTCATACATATACTTAGGGTAATGATATCTAACTCATTCCACATCATTCCTACTCCCTTGCTCCCTTTCTTCCCCTCCCTCCCACTGCTTAAGGGAACCACATATCAATAAGACATAACAGTTCTATCATTAGTCTTACAAGAAAAAAATAATTCAAACAGTTCCTATATTTCTCTTACCCATTTTCCCCCAATGTTAACTTTTTATCACAGGCAATTAATATGAACTAAACCTCAGACCTTATTAGAATTTCACCAGTTTTTCCATTAATGTTCCTTTTCTTTCCAGGATCCTATTCATGATCTCACCTTGTAGTTTATTCTTAGTCTTATGTTTTCTGCAGTTATTAATTCTTTTTTTGATCTTGATACTCTTAAGAGTAGCCGCTAATTATATATTTTGCAGTATTGAAGAGTGCCAATACAGTAAACACTATTATTTGCATTTCTTTGACTAGTATGTTGGAAAAAAGGTATTTTGAATATATTGGCAATTGCATTTTAGTTTGAATTATCTCAGTTTATGTCCTTTGCCCATTTTTTTTTCTAAAAGTAGCTGTCTTTTTTTCCAGTTTGATTTTTAAGCATTGTTAATCTTAAAACTTGCTTGCTATACATTACAACATGTAGAGTGGTCTGGCTTACTCTCAACAATGATTGTTTTTTATGAAAATGGCATTGGAGCATAATATTGTGGTATGTGTTTTGTGTATGTGTCAGTATTCTTAATATACAATGCTATTTGAATATTCCTAAATTTATTGACCACAATTTTCATAATTATTTATAATAAATATATGTGTATATTTTCATATAAATGTATCTATTACTGTATATTTGACCACAGCATAGTTCATCTCATACTTTTCACTTCTCTTTTCTTGAGATCTTCCTGCTAGTTTGAACCACCCTTTCTCCTCATGGAAGGGCTGAAATTTCCTTTGAGGCTCTGGTCTCTAGGAGCAGGGCTGCTGACCCAGATCACTTCTGTAAATAACTTCTATTCTATTCCCTGTCTGGTTGGCATTCTTACTTATTCAGTCTACTGGCCAGGTTGCTTTTATATTTGCCTTATAAAAGGAGAGGTTGGCCTACCACAGCTTTCTGTGGAATGATAGGAAGAGTGAGGGGACCAGTCTTTTCTGATCTATAACATTCTTCAAGAAACATGGTTCCAAAATTCATATTGTCTGATATATTCATCCTTAATATTTCTGTTTGTTTGTATTGATATTTTGAAAGCAGGATTTTAAAAAAATATTTTTTAGTTGTACATGGATGCAGTATCTTTATTTTATTTATTTACTTTTATGTGGTGCTGAGGTTCGAACCCAGTGCCTCACATGTGGAAGGCAAGTGCTTTACCGCTGAGCCACACCTCAGACACCAGGATGCAGAATTTTTTAGAGGCACAAGAACTTTTAATTTTTATAACCTTGTTAATATGTTTTATACTTGTCTCCTTCTTTAGCCCAAGATTTTGCCAAGTTCTATTATTTGCTTTTTGATGGTGATACAGCATTTTTAGAATCCCTCTCAGAGTGTATCACTATTATTAATGTAAAGTGGATTTACTTTTCTTTTATCTTGAAAATGTTGGACTATAATTTTTTCTTCAAATTAATTGGCTAGTCAGGAATAGACCAGCTCTATTAGCTTGCTTTCAAAGTTTTAGTAAATTATAATTTTGGCAAATTAGAAATCATCTTTGTGTTTTTAAGCTTATTAATAATTGAGGCATCAAAGGTTATTCTTAGAATATTGGCATATAATTAATTTGCATTTATAAATTTTATGAAAAATAATTATAACTATAATGAATAAATGTAATATTCTTTCTCTGAAATATTTTACCAGGATTACATACTGAGCTCATCACAAGTTGTATCTAATAATTCTTCAGAATTACTATTTGACTTGACCCAGGAGACAGGATTATCACATTACCAAGGGGGACCAACACTTTCTATAGCAGGTTGGTATTAGTACTTTTTCCAAAAAGTTATAAAAGAAAAACTTGATGAATTTGCTTATGGAATTAACTTTCTATTTTGAAGCTCATATCCTCTTGTGAAGTCTTTCATATATTGTAACATGGAGTTGTGCTAATAGTTTTTGAATGCCTTTTTGGGTAATTTTATATAAAATCTTGGCTAAACTTCTTTGAACTCATTCTCACTTGGAGCCAAACTTAACACCTTAAAGTAATTTATATGAATTAGAGAGGTCCTCATATGCCCTAAATATTCTATTTTAAAAATTAGTTTCTATGACCAGTTAGGGGAAAAAGTGTTTGTTATTATTGATTTCTTCATTAGGTTAGTGTCACTCTAGTTCAATAAATGGTCTCAATATGATAGTAAAACATGATTTTAAAGTGTTAGTGTAAAGTAACCACATTAAATAAATGATTTGTACATAGTAAGTACTCAATAAATGCTATTTGAAGAAGTAATGAAATTTACCTATTGAAGAAGATTTTAAATTCATTGAGGGTATAACAAAATTCTTCATTAATCAAAATGCATTTGTATAGTATGAATTTTGTCTTATTGAAAATTTTCTGTAATCAAAGTACTTAATCTTTATATACTGGCAATTTTTATGTGTTTCAAATATTTGATGAGGTAGAGATGTATATGATTTTTTTTTTGGAGTTTTTAGGTTGTTTACTAAACAGATCAGTGTGAAGAATCTACCAAACTCAACTTCTGTCCATTCTTTTTCCATAGTAATAATGCTTAATGTTTTTCCTTTTTTGTGCGTGTGGTATAGAGGATTTGAATCTAGGGCATTACATGTGCTAAGCAAGCATTCTACCACTGAGCTTGAACTTTATAAAAAATATTTTTACTTGAGACTAGCTGTTGTTGAGTTGCCCTCAAACTTTCAATCCTCTTACCTCAGCCTCATGAGTCATTGTGATTTTAGATGTACACCACTGTTTTTCTTTTCAGCAATATTTGATACTCACTTCTCTTGGTGTCAGTACATACCTAGTAAACTTCTAGTTAATAAAGTAGGTAAGACCCAAAGAGAAATGGGAATGTATTTGTGATAAATCTGGTTTTACAAAATGCATGGACTTTTATTCATAGAAGATATGAGTTCTTGAAACTTCTTAAAAGTAAGGATTATGACACCTATTCTTTCCACTTTTGTTTTCTGATATTATTCAAAGTAGAGGTACTTATTATTCTTATATTATGCATTCATTCACCATACCTGAATCAGCCATTTGGAGATTTCACTTAAATTCTTTTTTAAAAAATATTTATTTTTTTAGTTGTAGGTGGACACACAGTATCTATTTCATTTTTATGTAGTGCTGAGGATTGAACCCAATGCCTCACACATGCTAGGTGAGCAGTCTACCACTGAGCCACAACCCCAGCCCTTTATTTTAATTTTTAATATAGTTTATTCCAGGCTTTTTTTAATTTTAAAATTTGTTTTAATTAGCTATACATGACAGGAGAATGCATTTATGCACTTTGATATACATAGTGGGATATAATTTCTCATTTTTCTTAGTGTAAATGTTATAGAAACATATAGCTCATGCAATCACATATACATAAAGTAATAATGTCTGTTTCATTCTATGATCCTTCCTATTCCCACATCACCTTCCCTCCTCTCCCCTCCCTTCACTTCTCTCTACCTATTTTAAGGTAATGCTATTCTTCTCTAGTGCCTCCCATCTTATTGTGAATTAGCATCCAGGTATTGGAGAAAGCATTTGGCCTTTGATTTTTCGGGGTTGGATTATTTCTCTTAGCATGATATATATTGATATATATATATATATATATATATATATGTATATATATCACATTTTATATCATATATATATATATATATATATATATATATATATATATATCACATTTTCTTTACCCATTCATCTATTGAAGAACACCTAGATTAGTTCCATACTTTAGCTATTGTGAATTGAGCTTCTATAAACATTGACATGGCTGCATTACTCTAATATGCAGATTTTAAGTCCTTTGGGTATAAACTGAGGAGTGGGATAACTGGGTCAAATGGTGGTTCCCTTTCAAGTTTTCTGAAGAATCTCCATACTGCTTTCCATCGTGGTTGTACCAATTTTCAGTCCCACCAACAATATATGAGTATACATTTTTCCCCACATCCTCGTCAACATTTATTGTTGCCTGTATTCTTGATGATTGCCATTCTATTCAGGGCTTTTCTGATGGCCAAATAAGATAAGGAAATTTAAAAATGCATTTATAAGGTTTAAATGACATTACAGCAGTTATGTATGATAAATATGAATAATTATATGAACTATGATGTTCAGTAACACACTGTAGAAATTATGAGGGTTCAGAGAAGATTGAATTTGAGTTTGATCTTGAGTGAGTATAGGATTTATACTGGCAGAGATAGAATTTCTTAAAAGTAGGGAATAGCACAGCCTAATAGAACGAAGATAAGCTAAAGAATCAGAAGTTCAATCAAATGCAAGTGACTTTTTTTAACATTGAGATTTCTTCTGTTAAATTCTTCCATTAAAGCAATCTATTTCTACTATTTAGCCTGTTGTAAAATCAACTGATTCATTTGAAATGCTAGCACCTAGTGGTTTTTCGGGTAACCTAAACATCTCACAAGAATGCTAAAGGGATCTCATGGAATCTTTCTTATGGACCTGCAGTTTGTAATAGAGTGCTTCATTAGTGGGAGATCATTTTTATGTTATCTCAAAGGATGGAACAGAGAAGCTAACTACTATAATACTTTTTATTTTTATGGCATATTTGTTCTCACTATTATATCTGTTGGAATAATTTTTCCCCTCTGAAATAAAGATGGAAAATATTTAGTTAGTAATGATAGTACCTTTCACTTTCTACTGAGTGCTTTTTATGTACCAAATATTTTCTTGGGATATTTTAAGTATATTATCTTTTTCTTAAATAGCTCTGTAAAATAAGGCATTATAACTTATTTTACAAAAAAGGAAGCTTAAACTCAGAGAAATTAATTAAATAAGCTTAAGAGTGCATAGCTAGAGACTGACGTAGTCTGGATTTGAACTTATCTTGTCTGACTTAAAAGCCTAGAATGTTTGTAGTTTATTCACTGCTTCTACTTTTAGTGTATAGTTGGCATTATTAAAATATGATGTACAGTTTTAGAATCCATTTTTACAAAGCCCATTGTGTATTATTTTCTAAGAGGACTTTGCCTGGCTTGGTTATAGTCTAAATATCCCCATTTTTCTTAGTAATGCTCTAAATAGGTCTAAATTCTTTATCCTTAAGGTAATGGTTTTTAAATGGAAGAGGTTTTTTTTTTAATGAAATCCCTGTACAAACAAAATTTTATGTTAATATCTAATAAATAAAATGGAAAAGTGTTTTTTTGTCAGACATGGCCCAACATATTCCCTAAAATGACCCCATTAAATTCTGGGGAACATAGTATGAAAATCCTTATACTAACTCTCTGTATTATGTGCCCTTTCATATGAATGAGTAAACTATTATTCAAACTTATTTGTTTCCACTTTGTACATGGCAATAAGTGGTTAAAATCACCTAAAGCTGTCAGTAGACCACTCTTCAGTTTGTTAGGTGAGAAAAGAGCTAACATTGCAGTAGACATTTTAAATTGCTAAATAAAAAAGCATATGAGGGTATCAATTTTTGGAACAAATAAAAGTTATTGTCAGATTTTCTTTCTTTTTTTTTAAGAAATTCTATCACATTTAAGTATCCAAAAGTAATTTATTTCTGGGAACTTGGTTCAGTGTTTTCTGCTTTAAAATTTTTTGTCTGGCTTCTTTTATAACAGTTTATATATTTCTGTTTGAAGCCACATTTAGAATTTCTTGCATAGAAATGTTATTTTACAAATTATCTTAATTCTTGGAGTTTATAATAAAAGTTTATACTATTTCTGTATATGCCCTGAGTTTGGATCACTTAATTTTTCTTGTTATTTGTGTGATATGATAATTAATTATATTATCTGTAAATTAACTCCAAAGTATTTGTACTTAGTTATGAGTAGTATTCTAGGTGTTCTAAAATATTTTTTCCACTGTTTAAATCATTGTAGGTGTGAATGAAAGTTCATTTTTATCAAAATGTCCTTCTGCTTCTGAAGTAAACAGTGTTAATCCAAAAAAGCCTAAGCCCTGTGAGGGTGTTTCTGGAACAAATTCTCCAGCTGAATTCCCTTCAGTTAAATCTCCTTCACTGACATCTTCCCAGGCTATGCCATCAAAAGGTAAATATGAAATCTGACATTCTATACTATAAAAATTACTATAGTATTTATACATAAATTTTAGAAATTATTATAAATTTTGAAACTATCAGTGATTATTTAATGTTCAAAAGTGATGAGTTTTGAATCATAAATGTTCTGAATTTATTTTAGGTGCAAATACTTCATCAAATCAATCTAAAAATGGAACACCTTTTCCAAGAGCTTGTTCCAAGTGCAATATTCATTTCAATCTTTTGGATCCTTTTAAAAATCACATGAAGGTAAAACTTTCAGAATTTAATTTTTATAAAGGTTGAAGCCAGGCATGGTGGCACATGATTATATTTGCAACTACTTGGGAAGATGAGGATAGAGGATTACAAGTTCAAGGCCATTTGGGCAACATAGTGAGACTCCCCCTCTCAAAAAGGAATTTTTTGAGATTTACAGTCACTAAGGTCTATCTCAATATTTAGATCAGAAATCTTCTCATAATGGAATTTTTATTTAGCTTAGATAAAAATCTGCTTTCATAGTAATTATGTAAGACTGGCATTCCTTAATCATCAGATTTAAGAAATTAAGTTCATATATTTATAATGGATGCTTATTCTTATTTTATTTTAAAAAATCAATATTTTATTGGTCATATTGTTTTTCAAATTTAGAAAACATTTGTTTAATTTTTTAATTACTTAGATATTTTGTTACCTTATTTTCATAATCGCCAACATGTACATGTCATATTACATATGAAAATCTGAGTTTTTACATTTTAATTTTTAATAGTCAGACATAAACTTCAAATGGTGAAGTGTTTCATATGAAATAATTGTTTTAACACACAGTTCAGAGCATAGTTTATATAATTCTCTTGAACTAGTTTGAGTTTTTTATTATTGTAGGAGACTCTGAAATTCAGATTTTAAGGAATTTTTTAGATTATATAAGAAAAAGAAGGGTTCTGTGGCAAAGAAGTAAGGAAAAGTTCTTGCTCACTCTTTCAACAGTACACAACTTTTTTGTCGCATTTTACAAAAAAAGAAAGAAAGAAAAAAGCAAGGGATCCTTTTAAATTTTTAAACACAGGCTCTTTATTAATGTACAGACTATATTTGATCTATACCACTTCCAGCTCTAGTAGTAGTGTAGTGTAGCCTCTAATCACTTCAATTTAGTGCTTTGGTTCTATATGAAACTATTCCCCTGTGAGTATTTTCAATTTCCTCTTCTTTATAATGTTTTGGTGAGACACCTGATGTTTTTTATGTTTTGCATCATAGGTGGAGAGGACAAAAAAAAAGACTACATTCAGTCCTCCCCGCAACTGATCAGACTTTAATCTTGTAGTTATTCTTTTGAATTTTTTTTAATTTTTAAATTTATAATTATTAATATGTCCTTATTGTACAAATTAAGAAGTTTCACTGTGATGTTTCAATGTGTGTATATATATTGTGCTTTGATCATATCCATCCACTCTCCTACCCTCTCTTGTCCTTCCTTTCCGACCCCTACCTTTTGTCCCTTTTCTTTTCCTTAAGAATGTCTTTCCTATTTCCAGGTTATCTTTATGTATTTTGGGCAGTACTGGATAATTGACTGGACCCAGGGCTTTGTGCATGCTAGGCTCTACCACTGTGCTACATCTTAGCTATTTTTTAAGTTTCCACATATGAGAAAAAACTATAATGCTTGTTCTGTCTCTTAATTATTTTGCTTAATATGGTGTCCTCCAATTTCATCTTTTTTTCTGCACATGACGTGATTTCATTCATTTTTATGGCTGAAAAATATATACCGTATTTTCTTTATCCCACTCATATGTCGATCAGCAACTAGTCTAATTCCATAGCTTGGGTATTGTGAATAGTACTGTAGTAAAAATGGATATGTAGGTATCTCTTGTATTCTGACTTAATTTCCTTTGGATCATAATAATATACCCAGAATTGATAAACTTGAATCATATGATAGTTCCATTTTTAATTTTTTAAAAATATTTTGAGGAACCTTCATACCCATTTTAATAGTGTCTGTATGTACTGTTATATTCCCACAAGAGTGTAAGAGTTTTTTTTTCCCATGTCTTTGCAAGCATTTTTGGATTTTTTTTTGATAATAGCATTCTGGGGTAAGATAGAATCTCAATGTAGTTTTGATTTGTAGTTCCCTGATGGATAAAGATATTGAATATTTTTTCATGTATTTATGGCCATTTGTATTTCTTTAGAGAAGTGTCTGTGTAGATAATTTGCCCATTCTAAAATTTAGATTACTTTACTTGTTTTTTTGTTGTTAAGTTTTTTGAGTTCTTTATATGTCCTGGATATTAATAATTTGTTAGATGAGTAGTTGGCAAGGTTTTCTCCCATTCTATAGGCTGTCTTTTCATTCTGTTGTTCCCTTGCACTGCAAAAGCATTTTAGTTTGATATCATCCCATTTGTCAGTTCTTGCTTTTGTTCCCTAAGTTATTGAAGTCCTATTCAGGCAATCAACGATTGCTTGTATCAGTATCTTGAAATTTTTCCCCAATGTTTTCTTCTAGTAGTTTCAGAGTTTCAGGTCTTACATTAAAATCTTTGATCCATCCATCTTGACTTTATTTTTGTTCAGGATGTAAGATAAGGTCTGGTATTTTCAGTCTTTTATAAGTGAATTTCCAGTTTTCTATCCAGTTTGAAAAGGTTTCTTTTTTCTGATATATTTTTGACACCTTTGTCAAGAATCTGTTCGCTCTAGATTTGTGGCTTTATTCTTGTTTTTCTATTCTATTCATAGCCTTCATGTTTGTTTTTACGTCAGTAGATATCTTTGTTACTATAGCTGTGTAGTGTATTTTTAAGTCAGATATTGTGATGGCTCCTACATTGTGCATTCTGCTGAGGATTGCTTTGACTATTCTAGGTCTTTTATGATTCCATACAAATTTTAGGATTTTTTTCAAGTTCTATGAATAATGTCATTGATATTTTCATAGGGATTGCATGGTACATGTAGATCACTTTTGGTGGTATAGCCATTTAAATTATATTCTCCTAATATGAACATGGGAAGCCTTCCCATGTTCCATTAGTTTTTTCTTTTTCCCTCAAGTTCTTTATGTTTATACCTCTTTGGGGTCATTTTTATTATAGAAGTCTTTCACAGTTCTGGTTTTATTTATTCCTAGGTATTTTAGTTTTTGTTTTCTGAGACTACTGTGAATAGGATTGCTTTTTGATTTCTTTCTCAGTGAGTTTGTTATTGGTGTCTAGAAAAGCTACTATTTTTTTGTGTGTGCATTTTGTAAAATCTTACAACTCTGCTGAATTTGTCAGTTCTAAGAGTATTTTGGTGTAGTCTAGGATTTTCTGAGTATAGAATTGTGTCTGTAATCAAGAGATACATTGACTTCCTCCTATCCTATCTTTATCCCTTTTATTTCTTTCTGTTGCCTTATTGGCCTGGCTAAGGTTTTAAGTACTACTATATTGAATAAGAGTGGTGGAACATGTATGAAGGCACCAATTGGTGTCAATACACTTTATATATAACCAGAGGTATGAAAAAGTGTACTCTATATGTGTAATATGAATTGTAATGCATTCCACTGTCATATTTATAAAAAAATTGTAATGCATTCCACTGTCATATTTATAAAAAATTATAATTGTAATCCATTCCACTGTCATATTCAATTAAAAAAAAGATTGGTGAGAACAGATATACTTGTCTTATTGCTGAGTTTATTTATTTATTTATTTTAGTGTTTATTTTTTAGTTGTAGCTGAACACAATACCTCTATTTTATTTATTCATTTTTACGTGGTGCTGAGGATCAAACCCAGTGCCCCGCATGCACTACGTGAGCGTTCTACTGCTGAGCCACAACTCCAGGTCCTTGTTGCTGAGTTTAGAAGGGACACTTTCAATTTTTCTGTATTCAGTATGATGTTGGCTATGGGTGTGTTATATATATCCTTTTTTATGATAAAGTATGATTGTGTTATATATAGTTTATTCAGAGCATTTTATCATGAAGCTTTACTGAATTTTATCAAAGGTTTTTTGAGATCATGTTTTTTATCCTCTATTTATTTTTGTATTAATGTGCTATATTACATTTATTCAATTGTGTGTGTTAAACCATCCTTGCATCCCTTTCATGAAGCCAACTTGTGGACAAGCTTTTTAATGTGCCATTGAATTTGTATTTTATTGAGGATTTTGCATTTATTTGCATTTATGTTTATCAAGGATATCAGTCTATAGTTTTCTCTTTTTTGTTGTGTCATTATCAGGTCTTGGTTGCAGGGTAATTCTAGCTTGGTAAGCTGAGTTTGGAAACATTTTTTTCCTTTTTTTTTCTAAATAGCTTAAGAAGCATTGCTGTTCTTTAAAATCTGGTAAATTTCAGCATTGAATCTGTCTAGGCATGGGCTTTTCCTTGTTTGGAGACTTTTCTCCTGCTTCAGTCACATTGCTCATTACTGATCTATTTGGATTTTTAAAATTTGTGTCCAGAATCTCCTCCATTTCTTCTAGATATTCCATTTTTTTGGTATGTAGTTTTCCCAGATTTTCCTGAAGGATCTTATGAATGTTGTCTTTTGTAGTATACCTTTTTCATCTCTATTTTTGTTAATTTGGGTCTTCTCTTTCTTTTGGTTAAATTTGGTAAAAGTTTTTCAATTTCATTTTTCTTTTCAAAGAAACAGCTCTTTGTTTTATTGATTTTTTCTTTTCTTTTTTTTGGTACCAGGGATTGAACTCATGGGCACTCAACCACTGAGCCGCATCCCTAGCCCTGTTTTGTATTATCTTTAGAGACAGGGTCTCACTGTTGCTGAGGCTGGCTTTGAACTTGTGATGCTCCTGCCTCAGCCTCCCAAGCCACTGGGGTTATAGGTGTGAGCCTCTGCACCTGGCCCCTTAGTTTATTCTTGTTTTTCAAAGACCTTGAGATTTATCTTAGGTTATTATTTGGTATCTGCTCCCCCTACCTCCCTCAATATAGCCATTCATATCTATAAACTTCCCCCAAAGTACTGTTTTCACTGTATCCCACAGGTTATACTATATTATGTTTTCATTTTTATTTGATTCTTGGAATTTTTAAGTTTCCTTCCTGATTTTTTCCATAACCTACTGTTTGTTCACCAGTGTATTTTTAGCCTCAATGTTTTGATATAATTACTGCAGTTTTTCTTGTTACAAATTTCTGGTTTCATTCCATCATGATACAATAAGATACAAGTAATCATTTCAGTTTTTCTGAATTAGTTAACTCTTGCTTTATGGTCAGAAATATGATCTATTTTGTAAAAAGTTTCATGCACTGATGAAAAGAATACACGTTTTGCAGCCCTTAGATGTATATGTCTGTTAAGTTATTTGAACTATGGTATAATTCACCCCTGATGTTTTTTTGGTTGATTTTATTTGGTCTGTATGGTGAAAGTGGCTACTGCAGTTACTCATTATTAGGGTCATCTCTCCCTTTGTGTCCTGTGGTGTTTTATAAAATTGGTGCTCTTATGTTTGGTGCATATATGTTTGTAATTGTTAATGTGTCTTGATGAATTATTTCCTTTATCAATATGTAATGACCTCCTTTGTTTTTTCTGTTTTGTCATCTATGAGTATAGCTATTGCTGCTTGCTTTTGGATTTGGTTTGCTTACAGTATCATTTTCCATCCTTTCACTTTCAGTTTGTGTATGTTTTTGCCAGTGAGTTTTTTAGGATGTATATTATTTGGTCTTCTTTTTTAATCTAATGAGCTAATCTGCACCTTTAAATTGAAGAATTAAGACCATTTATGTTGAGAATTCTTATTCAAAGGTGCGTGTGCACTTTTTTCCTTGTTATTCTGTAATTTTTAAAATTATTTTTTTTTGTGCCAAAGATCGATGCTAAGGTCTGTAAACAAGTCAGATTGGCACCTGTTATTTTGCCAGAGAAATGTTAGAGTCTGTAAACAAGTCTGGATGGTGCCTGGCCAAATGCCAGAGGGAGTGGTTTGTGAAGTAACAAAAGCAAGCCATGAAGTGTGGAGATTCCTTATTGGTTGACTGCTGTATCTATTTTATGTTAATTAGATAAGCTGTGTAAAATGTATAAATACCTCAGTTGTCCTACAATAAATGGCTCCCATTCCTGCTGCATCAACGTACACAAGTTATTCGTCATCCCCCCCGGTTATTTTGCCCAGCCAGCCAGGCTGCGGCAGATTGAACTCAGGGGCACTCAACCACTGAGTCATATCCCAAGCCCTGTTTTGTATTTTATTAGAGACAGAGTCTCACTGAGTTGCTTAGGGTCTTGGTAAGTTGCTAAACCTGACTTTGAACACACAACCCTCCTGCCTCAGGCTGCCCAGGTGCTGGGATTACAGGCATGTGCCACCATGCCTGGCTGAAGTTTTTTTTTTTTTTATAGAGAGGAGAGAGAGAGAGAGAGAGAGAGAGAGAGAGAGAGAGAGAGAGAGAGAGAGAGAGAGATTTTTAATATTTATTTTTTAGTTTTTGGCGGACACAACATCTTTATATGTGGTGCTGAGGATCGAACCCGGACCGCACGCATGCTAGGCGAGCACACTACCGCTTGAGCCACATCCCCAGCCCAGGCTGAAGTTTTTTTCCTAGTTGTTTTGAATGTTCTATGTTGTGTCTTGCTCTTTTATTCATCTTAGAGATTTGATGATTTTATTAATACTGTTTGATTCTCTCCTTTTTTTTCTTATTAGCTGTTCTAATCTCGTCTAATGAAATTTATTTTTTCCTGTGTCATTATTTTTGTGTTAGTCTTTCTTCCTCACTTCTGTGTAGAATTCCCTTATGTATATTCCATAATGCTGATTTAGTGGTCAGGAATTCCTTTAATGTATGCTTATCATGAAAGTTCTTTATTTTTCCTTTGATTTGGGAAACTTTGCTAGGTATGTTAATTGAGTTTGACATTTATTTTTTTTTTAGGCCTTGAAATACATCATTCCTTGCCCTTCTGGCCTTTTTGAGTTTCTTCTAAGAAATCCACTGTTACTCTGATGTCTTTGTCTTAAAATATGATTTGACCCTTCTTTTTTGCAGCTTTATAAATATTTTTTTAGGTACTTTTGGGAGTTTAAATATAATATGTTGTGGGTAAGCTTTTTTATTTCTTTTCTTTTTTCTTTTTGTTATGTCTACTTGGGTTTTTTTGTTTTATTTTGTTTTGTTTTGATACGAGGGATTGAACTCAGAGTCACTCAACCACTGAGCCACACCCCCAGCCCAATTTTGTATTTTATTAGAGAGAGGGTCTCACTGAGTTGCTTAGTGCCTTGGCAGTTGCTGAGTCTGGCTTTGAACTCATGATCCTCCTATCTCAGCCTCCCAAGTTGCTGGGATTACACGCAAGCACCATGGCGCTTGGCTACTTGGGGCTCTTTATTTCTCTTTGACCTGGATATCCATGTCTTTTCCAGTATTTGGGAAGCTATCTTCTGACATTTCGCTGAATAGACTTTCTATGCCTTCAATCTGTAGCTCTTCTCCCTCATCTTTTCTGATCATACCTGTGTTTGGTTCTTCAATCGTATCCTAGAGATCTTGTATATTATGTTCATTTTTACTGACTTTTTAAAATTAGTTTCTGAATCTGGTAACTCCTCAACTTTTTCTTTAAGTCTTGTTATTCTTTCTTTTGGTCTATCTAATATTTTGGTGGGGCTTTCAAGTGAGTTTTTAAAAATCTGACTTATTGAGCTTTTCATTTGCAAGAATTCTGGTTGGTACGGTTTCAAAATCCCTGTCTATCAGATTTCTCATTCATATCCTGCATTGGTTTCCTTAATTCATTCAGCTCTTATATCCTCTTGGAATTCATTGAACTGTTTTTTTAAAAAAAAATATTCTCTTAATTTCTCTGTCAAGTAGTTCATCTACTTTTATATCTTTGGATTAGAGATTTATTAGAGATTTATAAATCTCAGGAGCTATTCTACTGCCTTGTGCTTTCATATTTCTTGTGTTTGTATGTTGAGATTTGCTCATCCACTGGGATGGATATCTTTCACTCTTTTCCACTATTTCTTGGTGAGCCTTGGGTCACTGGGTTTCTATTTAGTATTGAATTTAATTCAATTTGTACTTCCTTGTGTACTTTCCTGTGGCTTCTTTGGCTGTGGTTAAAGATTTTTACACAATATATGTCAGAGCCTAAGTGATTTATTTTCTTTATAGGACTTGCAAGAGGGTAGTCTGTCTGGTATTTCAGGCAATTTTGCTATAGACAGCAATAGATATAGAGTGTACCCTCTGTGATTACTCCTATAGTGGGAATCAAAGCCCCTATCAGGTACTTGTTGGGGGTTTCCCTGGGCTTTTTTGATCTTGGCTGTTAACTTGGAAGCAGTTCTGCTACTGGCTGTTCCAATTGTGGTGATGTCCTGGAGCCTTTATCTTTTGTTTAGACATTCGGGGCATCTCTAGTTGTTTCATGGGGAGATACAATAGCCAGTTACAGCTCCCTCCACTGTCACACTCACCTGTGGAGTTTCTAGGAACGCAGAGTTCCCTAGAAACAAACCCTATCAGCAATATGCTGTCTGATAGGGTATGGGAATGACAATATTGAGGCCCCATATATAGGCACCATAAGTATGGTGCCTATAAAAGTTATGCTATTTCTTCTGTTCTTGTTATAGTAGTGAGGGTTCCCAAGAGGGACTTCAGATTCACCCACCTTGCCATGCTTGCCTGGGGACAGGTTATAGTCTGTGGGCTTTTATTCCTCCTATTCTCTAAGTTGAAGTATCTGCCAAGGTTTAAGTGTGGCCCAAGCAAGGCATAATTCCCCTCAGTTGGGTTGGGAGTGTAGCTCAGTGGCAGAGCACCCAGCTGATGTGTTCAACACAATCAGACTCAATCTCAATCACTGCAAAAAAAAAGAAGAGGAACAAAGAAGAAAGAAAAATGAGATAGATAAATAAAGTAAAATCCAAAAACTAAAAACAGTAATACCACAACAAATGAAAAGAAAGAAGAAAAATAATATTAAATAACAAACAGTTAAATAATAAAAATAGAATTAATCAAAGGGATAAAATATAGTTGGAGAAAAGTAAAATAGAAAAGGGAGAAGGGAAGAGAAGAAAAATATTTCATATTAAAAAGAGGAGAAAAATACAGGCATGGTGGCACATGCCTGTAATACCAGTGACTTGGGAGGCAGAGGTAGGAGGACCAAGAGTTCAAAGCCAGCTTCAGCAATTTAGCAAGGTGCTAAGTAACTCAGTAAGACCTTGTCTCTAAATAAAACACAAACAAGGGCTGGGAATATGGCCAAGGGGTCGAGTGTCCCCGAGTTCAGTCCCCAATATCAAAAAAATAAGAGGGAAAAGGGAAATAACCACAAAACAGCACATAAAAATAACAACAACAACAAAAACTTAAGCCAGGTGTGGTGGTATATGCCTGTAATCCTAGTTATTCAGGAAGTTGAGGCAGGAGGATCACAGGTTCAAAGCCAGTATTGAAGAGAACCTGTCTGAAAAAATGAAAAGGGCTGAGGATGTAGTGCAGTTTTGAAAGTACCCCTGAGTTTAAAAAAAAAGTAAAACTATGAATAAAAAAAATGAAAATTTTCTTTTCCCTCAGGTGCCCAAGTGAGCAGGAAGGATAGAAACTTTTTGACTATGCTCATCAGAGAATTTCTTTGTCTTTAGTCTGTGTGCTGCTTGGACAGAGAAAAGACTGGGGCTTACTCCTTTCTTTTGTGGTACTAGTCAGTTGACTGATGGTAGTAATTTGTGGCTTGATTCAGTTGGAATACCTCTCAGCTGCTTTGTACATCAGAATGACCTAGTGTGGAACGCAGAGTTCCCTAGAAACAAATTCTCTCTGGAGCTATTTGTGTTATGCACTTCTAGAGCAGAGCTGATGCTGACATCATGGCATGTCAGAATGTGGAACTCCCCAAATCTTCTCTTCAGAGCTTAGCACTTGGAGGATAGAGCTAATACTAGCTCTGTGGAGTGTCCCTCTATGGCCCCCCAAGGATGGAGAGAGGATATAGAGTCTCAAAGATCTGTGGTGGAAGGGATGTTGGTGAGTTCTGCATAATCCACAGTCCATTTTTCTGATGTTTCCAGTCCTGGCTACATGTGACTGCTCATTCCCCAGACTCTGAGAGCTGCATCTGGCAAACTGCCAGGTTTAATGAGAAGCACCTTCTGTTATTGCATATGCTGATTGCTAAAGCAGTAAGTAACCTCAGACAATAGGACCTTTTCTAAGATGGCCCCAAATTATAAAACTGAGAATATGCAAAGAAGTACAGGGGTCTTCTACAGAGCCAATTCAACATGCAAACTGTACTGTTGTTTGCTTAGCCTATATTTCTGCAGGAGGCTGGATCCTGTGCCAGTCATGTTTGTTGGGACTCTGTTTCTTCTCTACCTCTGGGGCATACTTCCCTGGGATTGGCACTGGTGCATTTTGTTTCATTCTGTCTTCCACAGTCCATTTTATTTGGGCTTCTCCAAGTCTCTATCCACAGTTGAAACCTGGTATTTTCTCATAGTCATTCATCTCAGTGAGCAACTATGTTACAGTTATTTTAATTTGGTTTCAAGGAGATGCAGGCAAGTGTATAATGCCTCTAATCTACCATTTTTGGAAGATCTCTTGCTACTATATTCTCTTAGTCACATTTATTTATTTATTTATTTATTTATACTAGGTAACAAAGTCACACTATTAAAAATTAAAAATAGGAAGGTGTGTATGGGAAGAATCTTTACCTCAGACTCTTATGACCTGGTTGCCAGTTTTATATCCTTCCTGATTTTCTTTCCACATATAGAAGTAGACATGAATGTTCTTATTTCCCCTCTACTTTGCATACAGTCTGTATACAAAATAGAATCAGTTCAACATGCAAAACATACACACTCCTGGGCCTGGAGAGATTGACAACCTTCTTCCAACTGTGACTTTTACATGTTATAGCATTATTTGTGACTACTTGTACTGGAAATAACCAAAATATTAAAAGATTTATGTAATGGAACACTGTAACATTTTATGAAAGGAGGGTATCTCTATGATAGATAAAATGGGACAATGTGAAAGAAATACTATATAACTAAACTGAATGCAATTGAATAACATATGTGTTTATAATAATGAAGTGTCAAAGCATAGTCACAAATCTAGGAAGGAAATGTTTAAAACTGGAGAGTTTCAGGCACAGAAAGACAAATACTACATGATCTCACTCAGTGGGCAGTTTTAAAAAGTTGATCTCATAGAAATCAAATAGACTAGAGGTCATCAGAGATGGGGACAAGTAGAGGGGGAAGGGAATAGAAATTGGTTGGTCACAAGGTACAGTGTTATAGTTTGATAGGCACAGCAAATTCTTATGTTCTATGGCATAATAGGGTGAGTATAATTAACAGTAATGCATTCTATATCTCATATTAGAAGAGGATTTTTATTGTCTTCACACAATTGCATCATAAAAATGAAAAAAATCACATTGTTTCAAAAATGTATAAATATAATGTGTTGATCATAAAAATTAAAAAATAGAAAACTGGGGACTTTTTTTACTTTTTAGCTTTTATATTTTTATATTTCAGTTAAAATTTAATATAATTTCCATAAAATAATGTAATTTTTAGATCAATAATTTAAAAAAACTTAAATAGAAGTTTTTGATAAATCAAAGTTCATTATATCACAGTTAATGTTTTTTCCCAATGGAAAAATATTAAAATATCCTATAATAATTTATTTGATTCCATGTGTCAAACATAAAACTAAGCTTTAAATAAATACATTATTTCATTTATTCTTTAGGAATTTCTTAAAGTTAGACATTTTTCTCATTGTATCATTAGTTAATTGGTATTTTAACCATACCTCTTATAGTAAAGCCCAAGTGTTGATGAATACTTTTTTTTTTCTTTAGCAAAAATGTCTGTAGGTTGTTTTCTTTACTATTAGGTAGAAATTTGAAAATACATGTATGATATAGTAAGATATACTATAGATAGTGAGGTACACTAAAAATAATAAGTAAATTATTTGCTTGTCATATAAACTTTTCCAGAGTATTCATTATAATTTTAGTCTTTATTTACATTAATTTTGACTGGTACATAAAGCATAAAATTTTACGTATTAATGGGGTATGATGTTTTGATATGTGTCCATTGTTTAATGTTTTACTCTGCAAACACTTATCAATTCTTTATGGTGAAAACTTTAAATTTTCTGGCTTTTTTTTAGAAAAAAATTTAGCTGTAGGTGGACACAATGTCTTTATTTTTATTCATTTATTTTTATCTGGTGCTGAGGATTGAACCCAGTGCCTCACCCGCACCAGGTGAGCACTCTATCACTGATCCATAATCCCCACTCCCTTTTTCTGGCTTTTTAAAGTGTACAGTGCATTATTGTTATCTATAGACACCCTACTATATAATAATAGCATACCAGAACTTGTATTCCTATCTAACTGTAGTTTAGTATCCACTGATAAAACTTTTTACATATCCTTACCTTCACTTATTCTGTCCTAGATATATAATCACATCTCAATCCATATCTTTCATTACTTAGCTGATATTTGTGATACAGAAGAATCTAGCTTTCATAACTGTATCATGAATGTATCCTTAACATTTTAAAATGTTCAAAAAAGTGTTTTGTTTTTGATTCTAGTGTTCAGTGTTTGTTGTTGTTTGCTTTTTGTTACTTTGTGTTTCGATACTGGGAATTGATCTCAGGGGCTCTTTACCACTGAATTACATTCCAGTTCTTTTTTTTTTTTTTTTTTGCAACAAGGTCTCACTAAATTGCAGAGGGTCTCATCTAGAAAGTAATAAGTTTCTTTTTCTTTTTCTTTTTTTTTGATACTGGGGATTTAGGGACACTTTACCTCTGAGCTACATCCCAGTCTATCTATCTATCTATCTATCTATCTATCTATCTATCTATCTATCTATCTATATTAGACTAATATTTATAAGATTAATAATTTTATAGTGACTTAACTTACTATAGAAAGTTTGAGTTAGTCTTCTCTAGTGTACATTGTATTCTTTTGCCTTTATATTTGTGTCTTTCTTTGTTTTAGCACAGTTTTCCTGGATTATATTTTAAAATATTTATTCCATACAGTTGTATGTCCAAAATGAATTTTCCTTTGCATGCTATATCTGTCATTTTCTCTCTAATCTTAATCTCTCTTTTTTTAAACCTTGCTTTTCTCATTACTGGCCTCTCTTTCCCTTCTTTTATTTTGCAGTATCTGTTTACTACTATCCTTGTCTCTAATTTATCTTACCTCTCTGTTATTCATTTTTCCCTCTCCTTTTTCCCTTGATGTGCTACTTCTTAATCTCTCTCTGGGGGTGAGGTGGGATTCTAAAGCAAGTTTATTTCTGTAGAAAGGGCATGTTTTGTGTTCGTGCACAGGGAAGAGGAAGAGGAAACCTAGGTATTCAGACTCTTTTTTTCCCCTTCTCAGAACCCAGTCTCTAAGTTTTCAGCAACATCATGCAGTGCTTAAGCATTCTTACTGGGACCAGAGATGTTAGGATCATGAAGTGTCAGACTGGTCAACAATTGTTTAAATTCATCCAGTCTTCATGGTAGAGATGACAGATTTCCAGGTCTAAGAGATGACCTGTTGTTGGTGAGGGTCCTAATTGAAGTTGAGCAAGAGACCAGTCTTGTGCTGGGGCAGCCACAGAAAGACCTGGTGCAGTGTTATATTCTTCATTAATTGTGTGGCTGCTTTACCCCACACCTGGGCCTGGAGCTCCAAATGTTGCCCCAACAGACTTTGGTTGGTCACTGAATGGCAGAAAACTTCTTGGTTGTGTGAGACTGTTCAGAGGTCACTTACATCAATGGCCTCAGGGGGTAGAATGGAGAAGAAGGTACCCTCAAACAGTGGATAGTTTCTTGTGGGCTCCATGGGCCTGGGACTAGAGTATAGGCTCTAGAGAGATTTAAAAGCAACCCATATGGGGACACATCTCCTCAGCTTTGCTGTCTCTTCTTACATCTGCTCCAGAATAACATTTTCCTGATGTTTTGCTAGAATTGTATATATTCCTGTTATTAGCCTCCTTTTATCTGAAAGTATTTTTGTTTAGATGAGAGCCTAGATTTCTAGTATAGTCTCACAGCCTGCTAGTTGGGTTATATAATTCTTTGCTTGGCAGAAGACTTCCTGCAAATGCAATGTGTGTGTCTGCTTCTTTCTATAGCACTGCCTTTTCAGCTTTCCTTTTCCAAAGTAGGTCTGGGTTACTTCTTCTGCCATGCTCTTGACCAGCTTCTATATCTGCGTTTGCCTGCCTGCCTATCTATCAATCTATCTATCTATCTATCTATCCTTGCACTTCAGGATATGCCTATCATGTCACCTCTTTCAGGATATATATTTAAATTGTCATATTTCTGTTTTTCTCTTGTTGTTGCTGGTGGTGGTGCTTTTTTGTTTGTTTGTTTGTTTGTTTTCTTTTATGGTGCTGTGGATCAAACTTAGGACTTTGCATATGCTAGGCAAGTGCAGTACCACTGAGCTATATTCCCAACTCCCTTTACTGACACTTTCTAAGATCTTTTGGATTCTTTTGTCTTTGATCTCCTTCTGACTACATGCTTTATTTCTTGGATGCTTTGGGTAGTGCTTTTGTATATTGTGGTCTCTGGATTTTCTCTGGATCTAAGTTTCCGTGAAAATCAGGTTTGTGGAATTTGGTTGTTGGTGGCTTTTGGATGAATTCCTATAAGTGGGGAAATGTTGACTTATGTAGGATGTTTGTATGAGAAGTCCTATTTTAATATTTAAAAATTGCATTCCATATCCTTTGCTCTGAAAATTCTACCTAAATTTTTAGGGCACTAACAAAGTGATGGAAGATGACCTATGTATTTGGAAATGTAAAGATGAGAATAGCATTAAAGGCATTTAATATTTGTAGACTAGCCAGCCCAGGAAAATAAAGGCTGTGTGAAAGGTTGTAGTAAAGGGTGAGAACTAAAAGGGTTTGGGAGCTGAACAAAAGATAACCAGTTGATTTTGGACCATAGTTCACAGTCGTTAGTGCTCATTTCTTAAGTTTCTTTCTTGCCTGTCTTTTTTTTTTCTCTCCTGTAGGCTATTTTGCTCCTTCCCTTCTCCCTCACTCACTATAGCCATTGTCCACGTTTGGTTGTCAGCAGTTTATTGTTCAGCTGTTTTTCATAGGGATCTTAAATATTGCTTAAAAAAAGTTACTGTGAGGGCTGGGGTTGTGGCTCACTGTACAGCACTCATATATCACGTGTGAATCACTGGGTTCGATCCTCAGCACCACATAAAAATAAATAAAATAAAGGTATAGTTTCCAACTACAATTTAAAAACAAGTTTTTAAAGTTACTGTGAACAAGATTTGTATGTTAATTTTTAAAAATCTGATCCTGTCTTTTCTGTAAAAGAAAAAAAAAGAACAGCAAGTAATTGATTATATGTTTTATATATATATATATATATATATATATATATATATATATATATATATATATAGTAATTTATTACTCTAGGTCAACTTTAATTTCATATTAGACATTTTTGGAGAATATAAACCTTGCAACATACTCTCTCATAAACTATTTTGTAGATTTCAGAAAATAATCAGGTGCTAAATATGACTCAGAATAACTTCTACTAAAAGCCAGATCTTGTGTTTGGGACACAAAATAATCTGCATTTCTTATTAGGAAGACTTTTCTCTATTATTTATTTTTGTGCATTATAACTTCTCATTGTTTGAGATCTTCCTGCAAGGAATCCTTCAAATAAGTGAAGAGTTTTTTTTGTCAAAATGGTGCCAGTGATACATATTAGTAGTAGTAAGAGGATACACATTTTGAGTAATTTTTCTAATAATGCTAGTTGTTTTATTCCTTACCATGTTTTTCTTCATTTATCCTTAAAGTAGAAAGTAGCATTTTTTTAAAAGAAGGAACTTAGTCTTGTAAAACTCCTTAGAAATAGTCTGAATTTCCTAAGTTTGAGCTCTCAGATATTATGTGATATTGCAAGAAGAATATAGGAACATAAATAGCAAAATCTTTCTTACCTCCCTTTTTATGTTGTATTTCTATTTCAATTATAATTTATTCTGAATGGAAAACTACAGAGATTCATGTTGTATTAGAGAACTAATCTATTTGTCCTAATTTTTCATATGGGTAAAACCTCAACTCCTTAACATAGGTTAGTTATACCAGTTATTTGTGGCTCATTTTACTTAGTATTTTTTTTCTTTGTATCTATTTTAGATTTTGTGTGTGTGTGTGTGTATGTTTTTTCTTTTCAGATTTATAAATTGATAAGTAAAACAAAATAAGTAAAATGCAATCTTGAAAGAAATGTTATAAGTCTGTCTTGGACCAGAAAGGCCCACTGTCCCTTGTAATACAGAGTGTTCCACCAGTTGTCTAACATTTTACATGTGGTAGAAGTGGATGTTGTTATCTTAGAAATGAAATAGGTGTATTAAGAGTTTAAATTTTTCTTATGTTGATGCCAGTTTAACACATAACACATATAGAAAACATTTAGGTTGTAAAAGAATTACCACTTGTTAAAAAATATAACTTCTAGGGCTGGGGCTCTAGCTCAGTGGCAGATCTCTTGCGTAGCATGTATGAGGCACTTGGTTCGATCCTTAGCACCACATAAAAATAAACATAATATAAAGGCATGCTGTCCATCTACAACTATCAAAAAAAATTAGATAATATATTAACTTCTAGGCCCTATCTCTGGACATTGTAGCTTAGTTGTTCTGAAGTGAGGCCCAGGAATTAGCATTTTAACAAATACTATAATGCACATCTTCCTGAGCTTGCCCTTTAAGTAAAAACTATACAACTGAATGTTATGTGCAATAAATAAATGAAAGATAGAATTTGTTCTATCTTGTTGAAAAAGAAAAAGAAAAGCTCACATATGAACAAATTCCATATTAAAATCATTTTATGTGACATTGTGATTTTACTCCTGAAGAGGTAAGTTTCCTCTTCAGATATTTAGCATTCTAGGTTTTAAGATGTAAAAACACTTTTCTTTTATACCTAATATAAAAAAGTGGATTTTTTTCTTTTCTTTCTTTTTTTTTAAGAAGGAAGATTAGTCTTATATACCTTTGCATTCCATACCTTTTCTAGTACCTTGAGTCTAAGAAATAGCAGGTTAGTTGGGTCAAAGTCTAGTTCCATTAAGGTTTTACAAATTTTTTTTGTGTTACTTGTTAATTAAAAATATACATCAAGGCATATGAAATATTTCTTTCTGTACTCTCGAAATAGATGTGAAATGAATAATTTTGGACCGAGCAACAAATTATTATTAAATAGTTACACCTGAACAGATAAATTGCAAAGGAATATTTATTACATCTATAGCCAAGTCCTGTTTAAGGGTTTTCATTTCTTTTTGAATTTTTTTTTGTTTATTAAGACAATAAGTGTTTGTCATTTGAGTGTTTTAGAATATGTATGTGCACCACAAATTTTTGGTGACTATTTTTCCAGATGTCTTACCAAGCAGAGTTTTACATAGCCTGACCTTACTTGTAACCACAGATTAATTTTTGCTTTTTTTTTTTTAAATAAGGCTTCTAATTTTTTTCTCTTTCAGTATTGTTGTCCAGAAATGATAAATAAATTTTTGGGACTGGCTAAAACAGAATTTTCAAATACAGCAAATACAAATAAGACTATTGATTCAGAGAAAGGAAAATTGATCATGTTAGTTAATGACTTTTATTATGGAAAACATGAAGGAGATGTCCAGGAAGAACAGAAGACTCACACAACCTTTAAATGCTTCAGTTGCTTGAAAATTCTAAAAAATAATATTAGGTATGTAAATATTTATTTTTATTTCTATTTGAAAATTGAAATGCTACAAATATAAATGTTGTATCTTTAGGTTACATTTTACTATGCTATTCTAGATAAACAATTCTAATACTTTCTACTTTAGGCAAAGGCAGACTTTTTGTTTGTTTGTTCATTGTTGAAAAGCTTTTGTCATTTCTTGTATTTTAGAATTTGACACCAGGATCTACTTATTTGTATTTCTTTCACATTTCTTAAGATGTACAAAGATTATTTTAACTTAAAAGAAAAAAAAAGTTCATTTTGTTTTAGCAGTGAATCTTTTAGGTAGTTTACATTTTATTTTTCTTCAGTTATAAGAGAAAGCACTTCAAAAGTGTCCAGTTTTGAACTTCTTTATGCTAATCTTAATGCTCAAAGCTTTCCATTCATATTAAGAACATTTACCTAGTGGGAAAAGTGATCTATTTGGGGGGATGGGGTTACTAGGGATTGAATTCAGGGACACTCAACCACTGAGCCACATCCCCAGCCCTATTTTGTATTTTATTTAGAGATAGTGTCTCACTGTGTTGCTTAACACCTCGCTTTTGCTGAGCCTGGCTCTGAACTCGAGATCCTCCTGCTTCAGCCTCCCAAGCCCCTGGGATGATAGGCATGTGCCACTAAGCCCAGCCAAAAAAAATGTGTTTTAAAGATATACCATTTCTAGGAGATGTGTCTGCTTTGATTTTATAATTTGACACCTTTAACAATTAGAGATTTCATTCTCAATGAAATTTTGAAGAGGTGTACATAAATGTTTTAAATTTTAGAAACTTACTTTAAAATTTTTGCGTTACATGACATACTATAAAGATATCTTATGTAAGTGAGTAACAAGAACAAAATAACAAGATATATTGAATGGTATTTTTCATTGATTATATGGCATGACATTTATAGTATATAAGGTTACTTTCTACCATTTCATTATAAAAATTTTCAAATAATCATCAAAAATTTAAGTCTTATTGGACACTTCTACACTTACAACTTTTATTCTTAATATTTTACTGTACTTGCTTTATAATATTTTTCTTCCTTCAGACTATCTGACTTTTAAATTAATTTCAAAGTAAGTTGCAGATATCAGTGTACTTAGACAAGATATGTGTGTGTTTGTGTATACAAACATACATGTATATGTGTATATTCCATTTACTCTTTATAACTATCACCTGTAGCATTTTTAAGCACGTACTTTCACGTCTGGGCCCAGCATTTATTTGTTTTCTTGTCTTCTATGATATGCTCCTATAATAATCATTAATGGTTGCTTTATGGTAGAACTTTTTCCAAGTTCTTTCCCATATCTTACATCATATGAATTTTCTCATTGTTTTACCTCCTTTGTGACACTGTTAACTGCCATCAAGAGCTAGTGGTCCCCATTCTTTAACAAAGGGGAAGTTGTGCTTTGACATATAACACTGAAACAGTACTATAATAGAACTCTACCACCTATTTACATATTTTTACCATTTTAATAGTAAAATATGTCAGAAATCATGTTAATAGATGCAATGAGGGCTGAGGTTGTGGCTCAGTGGTAGAGCGCTTGACTAGCACCTGTGAGGCCCTGGGTTCTGTCCTCAGCACCACATAAAAATAAATAAATAAATAAATAAATAAATAAATAAATAAAATGTATTCTGTCCAACTACAACTAAAAATATATATATTTAAAAAATAGATGCAATGATAAGCATGGAAGTGTGATTCACTGATTTAAGCTCCTTGTGAAAATTAAATATGACACATATCATATTACAAATTATTTGACCAACAAGTTTTTTTTTTGCTTTTAAGATTAGCCATTTCCATTTCATATCAAACATGAAAATGGGAAATTCCTTTTTTCAGGAATTATTTCAGGAGACATAGGTCTATATTATCAGAATATTTAGAAATTTTCAGCATGCTCCGTTTGATAACATCCAGTGATTAAGCATTTAAAATATATTGGTTATCTGATAAATGTAACCTTAAAGTACCTCATAACCAAAATTAAGTGTATTATATAACATTGCTTTTAATTTTTCCAGTAAAGCTGGGAAGGCAAATTATTTTGCAAGGATGGTAAGAAATGTACAGCTCAAGATTTCTACTCTGTTCTGTTATTATCATACTGTGATATTAGTATTTTACCCCTTACTTATCAATGAAAACAGGTATATTTCATTCTGTGAACATGATTCCAAGAAATTTGCCCTTTTAGTTTCTCCCATTTCCATCTGTTCATTTGAAAAATATGAACTCCAGATTGGGCTTATTTAATAATTGAGAAAAATAACTAGCTGATTAAAGGATTCTTTATATAAATATACTTAAGTGCTAATGATTTTGAGCTAAAAGATATTGGCTTTGCATATGTAAATACTTAACCAAGACTAGGACTTTTTTGGTAGGTGTTGTAGAGCTTGTGTTAAAACCAAAGAAGAAAGATATTTTAAGGTGTATCATAACTTGCTGTAAAGAGTAGTGTGGTAGAGGTGTAAAAAAAAGAGATATATGTTATAACCTTCTTGATGATAGTTATCCAGATTCATGACATTATCATCAATGTTAATAGTTGCAAGATTATTTCTTATAGGGCTTCAAAATGAGTAATTGTAAATAGCTGACCAGTCCAAAAATTGTTGTTTTGATTGAGTAACTTTTATTTTCAAATTCAGCAAAAAGCTTCAGTAATATCTTCAAAATAAGTATTCTCATTTATACTACACTCTCTGCTGTTGAAAGTTATAGTTCCTTTTCATAAGGAGCCTTTTAGGGAAGCTGAGATAACAGAATGTAAAACTGAAAAATGGACCTTTCTTATAAAGGGCACAGTCTGCAAGTTAAAATAAACAGTATGTGCTAACAGTAAGCCAGTATCATTAAAAAAAAAAGTTCTTGTAATTGTAGGCATTAAAATTGCTATTACATACATTTAGAAACCAAGACACAAGTAAAAATACCAGTAATTTGTCTTTTAAGCAGCTGGAATCTATTATATGTGTTCACAGTCTTAAAAGATTTCTCTCATGACTCTAGCTGCTTTTGGTGGTAGGGTTTCCTTTCTTTCAGTGTTTTATTTTAAACTAAAAATAGTATTTAAGGTATAAAAAACAAGCCTGCTCTTTTACCTTAAATTTTTAAAAATAATCTGAAGTAATGATTGAGTTAGAAAATGAGTGATATTTTGATTATTTTGAAATAAATTGAAAAAATTCACTGAAAAGGCAATATTTAAAATATACTCTTTTCTAGAGGACTTTTAAGACATTTTGGATTTTGAGTAATACTTGGTATTTTTAAGATTAAGACTCAGAGACTTATTGGTGAGATTTTGTTTTAAAATCTGAATTTTTGCACCTGTTGACAATCATTTATAGGTTTATGAACCACATGAAACATCATTTGGAACTTGAGAAGCAGAGCAGTGAAAGCTGGGAAAACCACTCCACCTGCCAGCACTGCTACCGTCAGTTTCCCACACCATTTCAGCTGCAGTGTCACATTGAAAGTACACATACGCCCCATGAATTTTCTAGTAAGTTGCAGTTTCATTTAAATGTTGAATATTATTGAATTTGAAGATAGAAACTCTGAGAAAACCTGAGTAACTCTGTAAGAAAAATAAGAAATAGACTCTGGAATTTGGGGGCAAAATGGAAAAATTAAGTTTTAACTTTTGGAAATTTTGTAATAAAATTCGTTACTAAAATTAAAGTCCCTCTGGCAAGTAATTCATTATAGTAATTGCCTTGACATAATCTGGGCATTACATATTGGGGATTCACAAGCCTCAAATCCTATATATCAAATGTGAAATCAGTGTTCTTCATTTAAACTTTAAGTAACTACGGTTGTAGTTAAAATCAGATTTTGAAGCTAAGTAGCTTGAGTTTAAATACCAGATCCTTCTTTTCTTATAGCTATAAGAATTGAGATATAAACTCTTGAAAAATGAGGATAATAGAAATGCCTTCCTCATATGCTGTTATAGGAATCAAGTGAGTTAATTTAGGTGAAGTGTTTAGAAATGTGCTTGGCAACCAGTTAACAAACTATATGATTGATCACTTCTGCTGCTGCTGCTGTTACTACCACTATTTATATAAATTTGTAAAATAATTTTTTATATCTTAAAATGTAATACCTTTCCCCCCTCTCACTTTTAGCCATTTGTAAAATCTGTGAATTATCATTTGAAACAGAACATGTTCTTTTACAACATATGAAGGATAATCATAAACCCGGTGAAATGCCATATATCTGCCAGGTACATACACGTTTTTATTGTGTTCTTTTAAGTGGTGTGTTTGTGTTTTAACTACAAGATTTAAGCCCATTAACCCAGAGGTCAATACATTTTTTTTCAGGAAATATTTCAGGTTTTGATGGTTTACTGTCATTGTTGGAAACAAGCAACTCTGCCATAGTAGTACAAGGGCATGTTCCAAAAAAATTTTATATATAGACATTGAAATTTGATTCCATAAAACTTTCATGTGTCATAAAATATATCAGTGTTTTATTCTTTAATCATTTAGGTAAATTGGTTACCAAAATTAAAGTCCCTCTTATAAATAATTTATTAGTGGAAGGCATAACTCATTCATTATATGAGGGGTAGGCAGTGAGCTGCATTTGGCCCACAGATTGTTGCTTGCTTACATCTGTGGTAGTCAAAGAAGAGCCCAGCTAGACATACAGATGGACATGTCTTACCATATAGGGAAGAATGTAGGTGTATACAAGGGAAATTTGAAATGCTGTTAGTTATAAAGAACCCTAGCTAATGTTTTGTGACCAGTATTTTTCCAGAATTTGAAGGAATAGGAAGACAAAAAAATAAAAGATTGATTGTCACCACCATAGTGTGGGGTCCATTTACAGTCTAAAGAAGAGTGCTGTTTTTGTAGCAGAAAAAGCACTTTATAGGACAGGAGGTGCCAAAACTCGAAAATTTCAGTCAAGGCAGTGATTGATGAATGATCTGCTAAAAAGCACACAACCTAGTTATGTTTTGAGAAGAATTCTTTAATTTTGAAAGATAATTTCTGGATTTTTTTTGGTGCTTCTGTTAGTGGAATTTTTGGGTGTATAGGAATCAGCAAGAGTAGTACTACACAGTGTTCTTCTAAACAAATGATCCATAATTTGCTTTGTAATTCCACATCAGTTATAAATTTTTGAATCAAACAAAACCTTCTTTCTATTTCTAGGTTTGCAATTATAGATCATCATCATTTTCTGATGTGGAAACTCACTTTAGAACATCCCATGAAAACACTAAGAAATTGTTGTGTCCTTTTTGCCTCAAAGTTATTAAAATCGCAACACCCTATATGCATCATTATATGAAACATGAGGTGAGATTTTCTAATTCCTGTTTGTTCATATTATCTTAATGAAAAAAACAGGTTAAGTCTTGAAACACTGATTAGTTTTATTCTGCAAATGAAGCAGAGTTGTTCCAAATAACCCAATTAAATTTATAATTTATGTTGAATTATTTGTGAAACTTCCAGTTCTTTCCTTACCTCCTTTCCAGTGATGGTGTAGACCATAAATAAAGACCATAAATAAAATTGTGAAAAATGATTAGAAATAGGTAACCAAGGATTGAGGGGGAAAAAAACAAGAGAGAAGGTGAGTGAAAAAAGCAAGTGGCAGATAGTTAGGTCCTAAGAGTAGATCTGGGAATGATTTTGAAGGAGTTTTCAAGAAGGAGTTTGAACTGAGAAAAAAAAAAAGATTGTGGATACATAACCTTCTTTTCCTATTCCTTTTCAAACTTTATTTCCACTTTCCAAAGCTCTGTTATTATGAGAAAATGTGTTGTCATTGACCTAGGTTCATCCTTTACAGCTACAAGGCAAAGGAAGCTGTTGATGGATTGATGTATGAATTCTGCCAGAGAACTGTGTTTAGATCCTAACTTCTTTCCTGGATTACTTCTGCCAGTTCTGCTGTGTAATTTTTGGAACTCAGCATTAGTGCTTGGAATTCTGATGTTATGCTTATTGTGTTTTTTTTCCTGAAGCACTTAAATTATCCCTGTTTATGCTAAAAATGTTGATACAACAGTGTTTTTGTCAAAATCAGAACCTAATGGATTTATTGCACCTGATCATATAATCAGGTTTTTCCAACTCATTAAGCATTTCCGTATTATAAATTAAACTGGCACACCAATTTATTCACCATTGGTACTCACCTTGCTATGAGATGCAGTTGTTAGATAATCATGAAATCAGGTAGTAATTTTTAATTGGGAAAGATGATAAAAGTAGCATTTCCAAATGAATTTGGGATCACTGGTGTTGTGACTGGGATACCACTCATCCTTAAGAAGTTCTGGAAAGATCTTTTATTTGATGGTCCCCCAACAGTATTCCAACAGGTGTTAATAGGGGTTCTCCCAGTATTGTCACTGGTAAATCAATTTGGTAAATGCCTGGATTTAAAAAATTAAACAGTTTTCTTTGTCTGTTTTTTAAAACAGGACTTCTCAGAGCTTTTAATATGCTAATGGACATGATAAATCTCCAAGCAAAAGATATAGTATGTATCATTTCCCAAACTTATTTGACCACTGAACTCTTTATTTGAACATACCTATTAACATTTCTTGATAAAGAGTTTGGGAAACATTGTCCTTCATATTCTGTATTTCATCTTTAGCCTTTAATTTTAAAAGGGAGAGTAAGGTATAAACTATTTTATTTTGAGGCTTTTTAATGTAACTTTCCCCAGATGCTTTACTAAGCTCTACATTGAGTTATAGACATGAAAATAATGATAAGATGTGTGGAGCCAGTGTGTGGGGTGTACAATGTATTCTATTTATTTTTTGTGGTGTAGGGCATTGAATGCAGGACTTTGCACATGCTGAGCATGTGCTACTAAGTTGTGTCACCAGCCTAGGCTATGTTATTTAAAATCAAACCTTCATGCCTGGAGCCATCTTGACTTGCCATGGGTTCCTAACTTTTAAAATTTTTGTTTGGGTGTGCCTGGGAAGTAGATAGCCAGCAGTAAAGATAGGGCAATCTATTAGTAAGAAAGAAGGATCATCAGGCATCCTCCAATGTATTTATAATTTGTATACTTATTTATGAAAGACTGGGAAACCTTCACTGAGTAGAATTATAAACTTTTAACAGATGACAGTACAATATCAGGTAATAAAAATTGTTGATTCTGTGTCTCATTTTATTATGTTGAAGACCTCACTTGTAATTGTTTCTTTAAAAGATTATATTGTTATGTCTTGAGTAATTTTAGAGCAAACAACCCAGTTTATATGACTTTTATGAAATAATTTAAGAATTTCTGATATATTAAAAAAGCTTATTAGATAGAACAATAAGCGGTTAGCATATAGTAATCACCATATGGTATCAGGGTACTTAATCCTCACAACCTATATATGTTTTATAAATGAGGAAACAGGGTTTTAGTGAAAGTAACTTGCCTAATGTTGCATTGTCTCATAAAAGGCAAAGACAGAACATGACTTTAGAGCACTAGTTTTTACTGCTGTCACAGAGTTGATTTTACATTGGCATTAGATCTAAAGGTAGAAATTACATATAGTAAGAATTACCCTTAAATCCCTCAAGACTCTCAAAAAAATCAGTACAGTTATTTTTCTATACTCTGAATAGATCATTATATCTTTGATTGAACATTGTTGTTATTAAAAACTTTGATACTGTATCTTCATCACCCTTAGCACATTAAAATGCATATGTACATAACATCAGAGATGTATAAGACTTGAGTCGAACTCAGGGAATTATAGCTTGATGTTTTCTGTCTCAGGATTTTGGATAAATGTGCATTGAATGAAGTAGCAGTCATTTGAACTAGTTAAATTGTACCTGCCGCTCATGTATTTTTCTGCATTAGTCTCTTGCTTTCTGCTTCACAATTTAGTCATCCAACAAATATTTTTTTAGGATGCCTTACTGTATGTCAGGAACTGTTTTAGGTATTATATAGCAGTGTGATTTAGGAATTGGTACTGTAATGGAGAAAGATAATAAATTTATGTGAATGTGTGTTTGTATATGCTGGTGATAAGTATTGTGGGTAGGAAATAAATGTGGAAAATAAGGAGTGCCAAGCACTGGGGAGGAGGGTTTGCTCTTTTATAAACAGCATGGGCATTAAAGGGCCTTTTCAAAGGAAATTAAGGAGTAAGCCATGTGGGAGAGGTAACATTATGTAGGCAATGAAGTGAGTATAAACCAGAGTTACTAATAAGATTGGCAAGGAGGCCATTGAAGCTAGAGCAGAGTTAACTAACAGAAGGATGAATTGTAGGAGATAAGGTTGTAGCAATAGAATGCAGGCCAATTTGTGTGGACCCAGAGTCAGGACTTTGGAAAGTTCCTGGAAGGTTTTAAGTGAGAGACCTAGCATATTTCAAGAATTACCAACAACCATGGAGAGAATAGATCACAGGGCAGAAAAAGACATGAAAGGAAGATAGAAGTTTTTTGTTTTTGTTTTTGTTTAAACCATAGTCTGGGTGACTTGCCCCAGTATGATAGCAGTGGTTGGAGGTAATGACAAATAGGAATGTTATCAGTAGTCTTGAAAGTGAAGTTGGCAGGTTTTATTAATGTGTTAAAGAGAGAGGTGGGGGAAGAGGGGACACTGAGTTTTTTGTCTTAAGCATTAATAAGAATAGAGTTTTAATATTCTAAGCTATGGAGAAAACTGAGCAAGGAACAGATTTAGGATGGTAGGAGAGAGATATAGGAAACCTAGAGTTTAGTTTTGTCCATGTTGACTTGAGAAGCATATAAGATGTCAAGTAATATTGCCAAATAAGCTTTTGGGTAGGTGGTATTTAAAAATCATGAAGCTGGATGAGGTAACCTAGTAAGTGATTCTAGTAAAGAGTTCTGGGAAATGAATTCTAGTTAACTTTTGTTCTGTACTGTTGTTCTGGTATCTGTTTCTTGGCCAAGTTTTTCTTTCTTTTTTCCTCCTCTCTTTGAATACTTTATAAGTGAATTTCTGTTAAGTTGCTTATATCTATGATATAAGATAGTGAGTGCACTACACTGCTAGTCTTAAGATACAGCTAAAATTATTCTAACATGTTGTTCTTACATATTGCTTTGGACATTGTGAAGAACTATTTTCTATTTTTTTTAAATTTTAATGACATATAACAATTGTACATATTTATTGGAAATAGAGTTATAATTCAATACATGTTTACAATGTATAAGTTCAAATTAAGGTAAATAGCATTTCCCTCAAACATTTTTATCATTTGTGTTGGGAATATTCACATAACTCCCTTCTAGCTCTTTATAATAATATATAAATTATTATAAACATAGTCACCCTGCCGTGCTGTTGGACACTAGAACTTATTCTTCCTATCAAAGTGTTTTGTTTTCCAGTGTCTGATCTCCCTCATCCCTATCCCTGCACCCTTCCTAGCCTCTAGTGACCACTTTATATACTTCCCATGAGATCAACTTTTTTATCTTGAATGTATGAGTGAGAACATATGGTTTTTGCCGGGGGAGGGTACTGGGAATTGAACCCAAGTATACTTCACCACTGAGCTATATCCCCAGCCCTTTTCATTTTTTGAGACAGGGTCTTGCTAAGTAGCTGAGGCTGGTCTCAAACTTGAAATCCTCTTGCCTTAACCTTCCAAATTCTGGGAATACAGGATTGAGCATTACACCCAGCTGAATATGTGATATTGTATTTCTATGTCTGGCTTTTTTTTTAATGAAATGTTTGCTGTGTGCTAGTAACTTCGCTAGATACTTCTCTGTATATTACCTCAGAGAAGTATTACCTTAAATTTTATGAAGAGTTGTTGATTGTATTTAAAGGGAAATAGTGATGTATCTGGCAGAGATACAGCTTTGAAGAAGATATTTTGCATGTGTTATTCTAAATTTCTATATACTATAAGCATATGTATATGAAATATATTTTTTATATTATTGAGAATAAATGTGTAAAGGTTTCAGTTGATATTATACAGTAGGAAGAACACTGGATCAGGGAGTCTAGCATTGTTATAATCTAGCTATGGGAGAGGGACTTAGATTTCTCTTGGGTTCTATTTCCCATCTGTAGAATGTGATAGGACCAGGATATTAGGAGGAACTCAGGGAGTTTTCAACTGAAACATAGGTTATGATCAGTTATATTTTATGCCTCCGTAACTATGTTGTCCAGTGTAGTAGCCACTGGCCACAATTACCTGTGTAAATTAATTAAATAAAATTTAAAATATTTAGCTCCTCACTTTCATTTGCCACGTTTCAAGTGCTCAGTAACCATTATATGGCTAGTAATTATCATGTTGAACAGCAAAGCTCTAGAGCATTTCGCTATTGCAGGAAGTTTTATTGGACAACATTGCTTTACATAACCATTTTTGTAACTTAACCTTTGAAATATCTATTTAGATTTACTTGAGTTTTGAGGGTATAATTTACTTTACCAACTTGTCAAATGATTGAAAATAGCAAAATTTTAAAATGATTTTGACATTTTCTAAAATTAAAACATGTTTAGCTCATTTTCATAGTATCATGTTTTTAAATAATTTGTTTATAATTAAAAGCTTTCATACATTTGGTGTAACTTCAATTTGAACCTGTTAATAGAACTTTTATGTTTGACTCTATATAGTAACAAATACATTTGATAGTAATATAAGTTTTAAAAAATACTATCTATGATAAGAAATTATAAACTTTAATTAAAATTAAGTTAGAGTAGTTCCAGGACACAGAATTTTGTGGTTATAAAAGTTATTTTTCCTTTTTTCTGTTTCTCAATAGAAAAAAGGAATACATCATTGTACAAAATGTAGACTGCAATTTTTAACATGCAAGGAGAAAATGAATCATAAGACACAGCATCATCGAACATTTATAAAACCTAAACAACTAGAAGGATTGCCTCCTGGAACAAAAGTGAGTTCAAATATGTTATATTTTAACATTTTGTATAATAAAAACTAGCTCTAACCTGGTTTTATCTATTAAATATGACTTTTTTAAAATGACTTCAGATTTTTATTGACTAATTTTAGATTTCATTGTTTTTATGCTTAGAAAGGAAAGCTTTAACCATTGAGTTCAGTGGCGGGTACTATGTTGAAATGGCATTCCTTCATTAAAAGTGTACCTAGTTTAACTGTTCCTTGGGTCAGGGGGTTGTTTCAATATTATATAGGCTATTTTTGAACTATGTCAGTTTTAGCAGCTAAACTCTAAGAGACTTGATATCAGGAATCTTATTTTATTTATCTTTGTATCCCCAGTGTCTGGCATAGTGCCTTGAAAGCCATAGGTTCTCAGATGTTTGTTGAAATTGTTATCATTTAGTCTACTCTCAGAGAAGCAAGTATTGCTACTGGACAGCATTGTATTTTAAGTGAGCAAACACATGTCTGACTGCATACTGATGATTGTAATTTGCTTTTCCCTTTTTGCCTTATATACATCTGTTTTTTTTCTAACTTCTTTACATACTGTCAGCTCTTGAATATTTGCTTCAGTGGAGGAAAACAGAGGCATGGATAATCCAAAGTGAAATAACCCCCAAAACATTTATATTTGGCTTTGGGTACTTACCTTTGAATGTGGGTATGTCTGGTACTTGAATTAAATGAAATAATATAAAGCCATGCTCTGAAGACTTAGAGCAAGAGAAGCTATCCAACATTCTTCCCTGCAAACCATTCATTTCATGCTGGAACTAGACATGCAGAACACTAATGTAAGCAGTGCAGTCCTCTCTCATTTTTCCCCTTAATAATAATAATAATATTAATGATAATGATACTAAATGTTGTAACGACATCTTAGAATGAGGCTTTCAGTGTACTTTTCATACATTGTATTATTTAATCCATACAATCATTTAGTGAGTAGAAAAGGCAAATAGTGCCCTGTATTTTAGATATGAAGAAGTTTAAAGAGGGTATCTTATTTACTCAAGATTACATGGCTTGGAAGGCATAATGTGAGATTCAACCTCAGTTCTTTTGATTCCTGACCTAGTGCTTTTGTATAATACCTAAGCACATGTTTCATAGGACTTCATCATAGTCTGTTCCTTACATGCATGAGGAGAGTATAGTCAAGTGATCAATGAGAATGTTGGTAGGCAATTGACCTTTCCATTGTCAACTAACAGATATAATTGAATATTTTCTATTTTGAACACTAAATGATAAATTTTGTGTTAGTTCCCTTTAAGAGAAGTCTCAATATTAAATTCTTCACACAGTGCAAAAAGTTGACTTAACTCTTTCTTATAACATTTAATAAGTATAAATCCAGGATAATGAGCCTGTAAAGGAGAGGTCACATTTACTATAGATCTATTTGTTTTGTAGTTATGAAAGGGTGATATCAGTAGGCCTTTCTAGAGTTATTTTTCAAGCTTTGTGAAACTTAGACCTATATATGAATTTTTTAAAAATTATGTCACAGCATAAAAATAGCTATGGAATGTGCTCTTTTGATAGTTATACAATTTTTATTAACTCCTAATTACTCATTAATAACTGTGTTTACACATAACTGATTTTACATTAAGTGAATAAATATCAAATTTAACTTTATTTAATTGTTTTGAACATTTGGAGTAAATAAGACTAAATACAATTGTAGTTTATGTGTACTCTTTCAAAATACTTGATGTTTAAATGGTTTTTGTACAGTGATATTTTAATAGTAATATAGTGATTTTTTTGAAGTAAATATATTCTGCATTCTTGTAGGTTACTATTCGAGCTTCAGTTGGACCTCTTCCGTCAGGATCTTCACCTACACCTTCCATTAATGCAAGCACTTCTACCCTTCAGCTCTCACCTCCAAGGACTAAAAATATAACTGCTAAAAATCCCACAAAATCGAATACAAGTAAACCTAATACAACCAAATACAATGCAAATAAACCTGATGGAAACAAGCCTAATGGAAGTAAATCTAAATACAAACCAAAAATCTCTAATATGCAAAAGAAACAAAGCATATTGGCTAATAGCAATTAAAAAATCAAAGTTAATACTGCATTCCTCAATCACCTTAAGGTGATGTTTTATTCCTAATATACAATACCAATTTAAATTTAAGTATAAAAACATTATACTTTAGTTAATTAGAATAGTAATATACTTTAGTAATTAGAATAGTAATACTTTTGTTTTAAAATATATTTATACCATTTTCTTTGTGTCTCCATAAGGTGTCATTGGGGCATTCACAAGTGCATTGAGTGCTGTTCTGAAATAAAAGATTTTGCAAACCATTTTCCTACATATGTCCACTGTAGCTTTTGCAGATACAATACTAGATGTAGTAAAGCCAATGTAAATCATATGATGAGGTAAGAAGAGTTAAACCTGTAAATTGACAACTAAAATTATAGTACAGGAAGTTTTTGTTTTGAAGCAAAGTTATCCCTATTAGAAACTAGTTTTTCTCCTCAAAGAGCCAAAAGGACCTAGCACTAAGGAACTTCTAAGATACTATCTGATGTTATTCTCCAACATAGTAACTCAAGTAATTACTGGTCTTAAATTGTAAGAACGGTTAATTAAACTAATAAAATTAGGATAGGTTTGTTGGGGAAATAATTATTCTGTTTTTTATTTTCCCTATAGGTATTTAAAAATGGTGATTGTCAAATAAAACTTTAAGTGTTTTAAGCTTATTTAGCATACAAATAAATGTCCTCATTAGGAATATCCTCTTCAAATTAATCACTTTGAGAGAAGCTGTAGTTTTGTGATGAAATCCAGTGATTACTGCTTCTGCTCATAGAGGAATAGCTGTACCTAAATTTATTGATAGTTGAAACTATTAACCTTATATTCAACTAGTAGCTGTAGCTTTTTAATTAATAGCTAACATTATTGGAGGATTTTCAGTGATGTTAGGAAATTCATTGAATCTGGTTTTCTTTCTATGGTCCTTCATCTGTGAGGCCATCTATACATACATTTGTTCAGTGAAAAGGAGAGACTATTCTGGTTATGATGCCACTGTTGGAATTCTTTTTCATTAATTCATTTAATTTATGTTGTTTGAGTACCTATCATTACACTATGCTAAGAAACCCCTTCAAAACCCACATTAATTACATTTGTATTTCTTTAATAGGAGAATATTTTATTCTATCAGGGTGGATTTTTATCTTTAAAAATAGTTATTCCATTATAAATGTGGTATACTGCTTATTCATAGTGAGTTTGTTCCATTTAAATAAATATTAGAATTAATGTACAACTGAGTTTCTTGGAGATCATGACATAACCTCTGTTTTACTTTCTTATCATTATCTGTTTTTCCAGAATTCTCCTACCTTTCATGGCAACTTTAGCCCTTCTCTCTCAGTTTTTCTGCCTTGATGATTGGCCTACCTCCTGGTGTTTTGGCTTCTTTAGTGCCAGCACTTCACATCAGCTTTTAAGTTTTGGGTCCTCTTCATTTTTAGTCTCATCCTATATACTCTTCATTCCTTCTGAATTCTTATTACTCCATGATGTTCAGAGTTTTGACTCTTTTTGCCAGTCTAGCAGCATTCATCTAACTTTATAGTCATCGTGGTCCTCTGTTTCAAATCCTGTTCTTTTCTTTGTCTTCTACATTTTTATTCATGCTCACCTAGCATAAAAGACAGTTTAAGATTTCAGCCTCTTCCCCTTTCCATCTTTATGTATGCTCAATTCTAGAATACAAGAGTTTATTTATTCATTCTGACTTTATAATCTTTAACTTTGATTAAGACCTATCTCTTTATTTTTCTTTTTAAAGACCTCCTTATTTTTACCTACAGTGTTTGTTTAATCCTTTTTCAGTACCCTAAAGATTTTATTTTCATCTTTCAGTTGTTAAACCAACTTATTAATTGCTCAATTGAAGGTCATCTTTTTTATTTTTCCTAAAACTAGCTCTTTTCAACTCCAAATATTTTTCTTCATCCAGATATTAATCTAAGAAATTAAGCTTGTCCCATTTCTCCATAGCCAGTTCTATGTTTTATCTCCTTCAATTCATCATAACCTAATTCAGTTAACTTGTATCTTCATCCCTATCTCACTATTGGTCTTCTGCTTATAAACACTTTCAAGGTTTTGTTTCTTTAATTTTAGGATGAGGGAGCTGTGTCCTGCCTGCATATTTTCTTTATTTCTTGTCTGCCTTTTTCCATCAACATTTTTCAAAATGTTTGTTGCCAGCTTAATTTTGACTCATTTCTTTATCCTTTTGAGTATCATCCCTACCTATCAACTAACACTGCCCCTTTAAAGATTATTGTGTCATGTACTTATCACCACACTTTTCCTCTTTTTTCATTCTTTACTCCTTAACTTTATTTTTAACTTTGTTGCCACTCACTTTTGAAACGTTTCTCTTTAGTCTCTATTAAGTGGTTAATACCATTTTTCTTCTTTTTAGGTAACACCTCTCTTTCATTGCCTGTCTCCAACTGTTTATAGTCCCTTTCTTAGTAATTTTAGCACCTGTACTTTCAGCTTTCAACTTGAAATCTTAGAATTTCAATCTTTTGTTTTTCTAAGATCCAAATCTGTGTTTCTAATTATTTTGTAGATGCTTTTAACCTAGACCCAGTGGCATCTCAATAGAACAACAACAACAACAACAACAACAAAAGCCAAATATTATTATCTGTCTCAGATTCACATTACTACCATCCCAACTTTTTAAGTTCCATCTCTTTCAGGTCACCATTTTGTGTGAATGTTTAGCTCCAGCTAGAAATAATTTACTGTTCCAAGTTTCTGAATCTCAAGAAGTTCTTTGGATTCACTGTGCATCATGGCTTCCTGAGACTGCCTCCCAACCACTGCAGTATCTGATACTCCTATTGCTCTAAACCAGGCCCCATAATCTTTTCCCCTAGTATACTTCTGGGTAGAATGCTAATCTCTTATTCTGTTCAAAACACAAAGCTACCTAAGGTTGTCTTTTATTTTGCCCTTAATTTCTAAAGGATAAAATTGGAAAGTATTTTGTGTTTCTTAAACTAAGGTTCATCTGGCCTTCCTTCTTCCATTTATCATAGGTTTCCTTCCTGTCCTGAAGAACTTCCAAATCCATTATATCTCCAACCATTTGAAGTTGGCTCAAGACATTCTTCTTACCCTTTTCCAAACCACCCAAACCTGCATTTCATTGTCATCACATATGCTCCTTATTCATTGTTAGCTCCTTTCTCCTTTTTTTTTGTTTTGTTTTTCCTTCATTGATACTGTCATTTCCCTTTGCCTTCTCACTGAGTAGCACACCCTTATTTCTACTTACTGCAGATACTTGATCTAGGTTTGAAGTTTTTATGAAGGGAAGCTTCATTTCTCCAAAAGATGTGTACATTCAGTTTTTACCCTATACCATACCAACTCTGTAGCCTTTCAAGTAGTCTTTTTCTTTCTGGTCTCATACCTGCCCAGTCTTCTATAAAGAGAGACTCTGATCCTCATAAGTTGGCTAATCTTTTCTAAAGTATTTTTCTTCCCATACTTATTTTATATAGTAGTTTTTTTCTTATTCTTTATTAGTCCCCATGGCACCCTGTCCTTCCCTCCCAGTTCATCTTTCAAATGTCTGGTCAATTCTTTTGAATTGTGTACCATTCATCTGATCTGCCTTTCATTTTGTTTGTGTATGTAGAATCTCCTTGAGAAGTGGTCTTTGTATTTATCATATCACTTACTACTTTATAAACTATAAATGATGATCATTATTTATAATTAGAAGAGACCCCAAACGTAATCTCAAAGAAGAGATTCAAAAATCTTGAAGCTGTTGAAACATCTTTAAATTCAGACTCTTTGAAGGAAACAGAGCATTAACTTCATAATTATAAATTATTTTTTAAAAATAGTATTATTGGGGTCAGTTATTTAAATTATTGTACTTTGCTAATAGCTTGTAAGTGGTAATCGAAATCACCTGAGAAAGTGAAAATTAACTACTATATAATATTACTGTTATTCCTCAAAAAGATATATGAGACAACTTTTTCTTCTACATGTAAGAGAATTAAGTTAATGGACATTACTAATATCTCTTTTTAATAGTATTTATATCACCCAGATTCATTTTCACAAATACTGATTATTACATACTAGGAAGGTACAGTTTGTGTTTTAGTCAAAAGACCTGACAAGAACAATTAGAGAAGGAAAAGTTTATTTTGGAGCTCATAGTTTTAGTGGTCTCCATCTGTAGATGTTGACTCCATGGGCCTGGGCCTGAGATGAGGCAGAATATCATGGTGGAAGCAAATGGTGGAGGAAAGTAACTGGAAACATGGCATCAGGAAGGAGAGGCAGAGCACTCTCATGATCACAAAATATATATCCAAAGACGAGCCTCCAGTCACACCCTACCTGCCTACAGTTACCACCCAGTTAATCCCTATCTAGGATAGATGCACTGATTATGTTAAGGCTCTCATAACCTAATTGAGTCATCTCTAAACTTTCTTGCATTGCTCACACATGAGCTTTGGAAGGCATATGAAACCATACAGTTTTCTAGAAAGTGTGATAGGCAGGTAGTATTGGGGGGTCAAGTCCTTGCTGTTAATTTTTGCTAATTAGTAGGAGAAATATGTTTACCTAGGTTAATGTGATAAGCAGATGACTATGAGAGCACAGAGAAGGTAAGAATAAATTCTTTAAATAAGAAGTAGAGAAGACATTCTATAAATGACATTTCTCTTAGGCTTTGAAGAAAGATGTTAAACATTTCCAAGTAAAAAGAAAGCTGTTGTAATGATTTGTTCCTGTACACAGAGTTCTGTGTCACTGTTGATTTTTTTCTTGCATTAATTTATGAATATATATTCATTCCACATTTATTTATTAGCATTTATTCTGTGTCAAACCATCTTCTTCTCTTTCACTCAACCATGAATTCTAGGGCAGGCAACTTACCATTCTAGTTATTATATCATCATTCTACAGTTTAGTGTCTTAAATAGTAGGTATACCATCAATATTTTTGGATGTTAAGGAAGTCATTCCTTTTGTGTTTCTCAGAAAGTTAAGTTGTTTCTTACATGGAATCAAGATTATTAAGGAAAAGATGGTCAAGGAGGGATTTTGTCCTCAATTTCCTTGAGGTATAATTTATACCCAATTAAATTTACCTATTTGTGAAGAACAATTCAATGAGCTTTTGGTAATTATAGTCATGCAGTTGGGTAGCAGGTTTTTTAGACCTACGTCTTAACACTGTATTTGTACTGTATTGAATAAAAGTCTTAGCCTTTTCTGTTTTCTTAGGTGTGTTTCTGTATTTCTATCAACTTTGTGGAAATAGGGAAGAAAGGTAGCTTTTTCCTCCTTTTTATTTGTGAGTTGTGATTCACTTTTTCATTCTTACATTACATAAAATTGCAGTTGTAGAAGTTATGTAGTAAATACAGATGAGTCAAAGAAGCAGTATAAATGCTTTTTTTTTCCCAAAGATAGGGAACTCTAAATCATAACTGAATTCAGACAACTAAAAATTTAATTAGGAACATTTGTAGATATTTGGTTCAAGTTATAGATAGATGTGGAAGCCATCAAAAAGACCCTAAAATATAATTTTCTCTCTCCTTATCAAAGAATAAATAAAAACAGTACACTTATTTGAAGAGAAAAAACTTTAAAATGTCATTAAAAAAATAACTTATTTTGAACTGAACCTGGTGGTACATACCTGTAATCCCAGTGACTTAGGAGGTTGAGGCTAGAGGATTCCAAGTTGGAGGCCAGCTCATCAATTTATGAGAGACCTAGTCTAAAAATAAAAAGGGCTGGAGGTATATTTCACTGGTAGAGCATGCTGGGGTTCAATCCCCAGTAAACATGCCTCCCAGTCTTGGACTCATTCCTCTAAGGAAACAATTATTTATATATTTTTTGCACACAATTTCAGGGCTTCCCAACCCCCTGATCTCTCTAAAAACTGTATTTTTGTGATAATATCTTAAATTCATAAATCTCCAAATAATAGTTACCCTAGCTTGAAGAAATGATATTTGAAATCTTCTGAGGCTGTTTTCTAGGGATTATATTTAGCCAGAACATTTCTGTTCCTTTACATACAGGCTTCACTGATGTGAGTAGGCATTTACCTAGTTTGTTGGCTACTGCTTTTCAAACTTTAACTTATTTAAGAACCTCTGAAAAACTTGTTAAGGCAGTTTCCTGGATCCCACTGCCAGAGATTAATTCAGTAGGTTTGTGAAGAGCCTAAGATTTTCTTTTTCTAAATAAACTCTCAGGTGATGGTGATACGGTTGTCTGTGACTTTCAGATATAGTGTGCTAAACTACTTCTGGTTTTCTAGTACAGAAAGCTTTCCTTATTGGCTACAATGTTTGATTAGTGGTTTTTTGTTCTGTGATTAGAGGAAGCATTAAGTTATGAGTTCTGCTTTTTTTCTTAAACCTCTACTAACAATTACAAATAACTGTCTAGATGTTAATTTACAGATGGTAAACAGTAATATTTAGCTGAAATAGTGTGTACTTTCTAGATCAATTGAATTCTGTTCCGCTCCCTCTATACCAGCATGTTAAGATTATTAAAAAGTTATTTTCAAAAAGTTGATTTCTAATGATAATTCAGATTGTAGCAAAATTAGTTTGTTAATAAAAATTTAGAATTGTTTTAAATGTATAATAAATGAAAAATTTAGCTTGTTTTTTAACTCTTTGAGCATTTCCTTTTTACATAATGGTGAGGTATTGATCATCTAAGTATATGCTTAGGGAAAAAAGTATGTGTCATTAGGAATCAAAAGCAAAATGGAATATCAGATCAAATGTTAAATTAATTAAAAAGTTTAGAGTAAAAAGTGTTATTTTAAGTTTATCTTTGGGGGATATATACCCCTTTCCAATTCCCTCTTTTTGCTTTAATAAGTACGTTTTAATAGTTTGATGAGCTCTTTCAACTATGCTTTGTCCCTGTGGATTGTATGGGATTCCTGTTATATGAGTAATACCAAATGATGAGCAAAATTGTTTAAAAGAGGTAGAAGTATAACCAGGACCATTATCAGTTTTTAACTGTTTAGGAACGCACACAGTGGCAAAATTTTGTAAGCAATGAGATATAACATCTTTAGTTTTTTCTCCGGCATGAAGGGAGCCCATCAAAAATCCAGAAGAGGTATCAACTGTAACATGTAAATATTTTAATTTTCCAAATTCTAGCAAGTGTGTGACGTCCACCTGCCAAATACGGTTAGGTATCAGTCCTCTAGGATTGACTCCAAGATTAACTTGTGGTAAAAAGATCACACAATTTTGACATTGTTTTATTATATGTCTGGCTTGTTCCTTAGTTATTTTAAAATGCTTTTGTAAAGTATTAGCATTAACATGGAATCTTTTATGAAAATTTGTAGCTTCTTCTAGTGTAGAGAAAATATGTATGTCATGTGTAGTATTATCTGCTAAATCATTGCCCAAACTAAGGGCTCCAGGCAATCCTGTATGTGCCCTAATATGTCCTATAAAGAATGGATCTTTTCTCTCCCAGATTAGACTTTGTATACTGGAAAACAAAGAGAAAACAGTAGAAGAAGGGGAAATCCTACCAGCATCTTCAAGAGATACTATAGCATTAACTACATACTGACTATCAGAAAATAAATTAAATATAGAATCTTTAAACATCAAAAAGGCTTGTAAAACTGCATTAAGCTCTACCTTTTGAGCTGATTGTTTGGGTACTAAAAATGTAAAAATTTGATCAGGGGTAACTACTGCTTCTGTACCATTATTTGACCCATCAGTGAATATATTTGAGCATTCATGATATGGGTTTTTCTTGTCATTTTTGGAAAAACTACAGGATGCTTAGACCAAAAGACAACAAAGGATTAGATGGTAAGTGATTATCAAATGAAACATTAGATTTACACATGATTATTGCCCAAGTATTTAACTCATTAGCTAACTCATCAATTTGATCCATAGTATATGGAGTAATAATTTTATTGGGAGAAATTCCAAACACTCCCTTCGCTGTTTTTATTCCTTTGAGTATTAATTGTCCTACAGCCTCAGGATACCTAGTAAGAATAGTGTTAGAAGAATAAGATAAATGTATCCACAATAATGGACCTTCTTGCCAAAATACTCCTGTAGGAATATTTTTTGTTTGTAGTACAATAAATAATAAAGGCAAACTTATATCAATTTTATCCAAATGTATATTTTCCATATATGTTTCAATAATTTTCAATGCCTTTCTTGCTTTAGGAGTTAACATGCGAGGTGAGTTTGGATCTGATGGACCTTTTAGAATATCAAATAAAGGTCCTAACTCTCCTGTTGGTATGCCTAGAGAAGGCCTTATCCAATTTATGTCTCCTAATAACTTTTGAAAGTCGTTAAGTGATTTGAGTTGATCTACTCGTATTTGAATTTTTGGTGGACGGACCATGGTTGAGGATAATAGAACTCCTAAATAATTAATTAGAAAACTTAATTGTACTTTATCTATTGCTATCTCTAGATTATAATTTTTTAATAAGTTTGTAAGTGTGGCATAACATTCCAGCAATATGTTTTTATCTTTATGTGCCAATAATACATCATCCATATAGTTAAATATTTGTAGTTCAGGATTTTGATTTCTAAGTGGCTGGATTGCTTTGTTAACATATATTTGACACATAGTTGGACTGTTAGCCATCCCTTGAGGGAGTACTTTCCATTCATATCTCTGATCAGGACCTTCATGATTTAATGCAGGGATAGTAAATGCAAAACGTGGACTATCCTCGGGATGAATTGGAATTGAAAAAAAACAATCTTTAATATCTATGGCTAAAACATACCAGGTTTTTGGCAAAGCAGACAATTGAGGAATCCCTGATTGAGCAGGTCCCATGATAACCATCTCATTATTAATGGCTCTTAAATCTTGCAATAATCTCCATTTACCAGATTTCTTTTTGATGACAAAAATGGGAGTATTATGGGGAGATATGGAAGGTTGTATATGTCCTTCCGCTAATTGTTGTTTGACCAGATCATGGGCTACTTGTATCTTTTCTTTAGTCAGGGGCCACTGAGGAACCCACACTGGTCTTTCTGATTTCCAAGTAATTTTTATTGTCTCAGTGGCCCTTTCTGAAAATCCAACCCATGTCTGTCTGTTCCTTGATTTATTTGAATTGGTGCTGCTATATCTTGCTCTTGTTTTCCTAATCTTTTTCCTTTCCTAAAACCTTGTCTAGCCCTAGTAGTGGGCACATTAGGATTGATGTTATTTGTTAATGTCAAACCTAATTGATCTAGGACATCTCGTCCCCATAAATTTATAGGAAGATGATTCAATACATATGGCTGTATAGTTCCTTCACATCCTTCAGGATCCTTCCAAACTAATACCATTGCACTTCTATGGGGATTAGTCACCACTCCTAGGCATCAAAGCATTTGAGTGCCTTGTTGTAATGACCAATATTTTGGCCATTCTTGACTAGATATGATGCTAAGGTCAGCACCTGTGTCCAGTAGCCCATTAAAGTCGTGTCCTTGAATATTTAGTTTTAACATTGGGCGAGAATATAAATTTAAAGACAACATAGCCCAATCTACACCTGTGGAGCCTAATCCCCTGGAACCTCTTTTTACACTATGACTAAGAAATTTATTATGTAGGCTGGGTATTATTAACAACTGTGCTATTCTATCTCCAGGTGAAATTACTGATATACCTCTTGGAGAACTAGCTATAATTTTTATTTCACCTACATAATCGTGATCAATTACCCCAGGACTTATCATAAGTCCTTTTAATGTAGATGAACTACGTCCCAATAATAAGCCTACTGTCCCTTGGGGAAGAGGTCCTTTTATTCCTGTGGGAATGGTTTGAACTTCCATCTCTGGAGTTAGTAGTGCTCTAGCAGAGGCGCAGATGTCCAACCTTGCACTCCCTCAGGTTTGTCTGATGAGGGATTTAATGGACAATGTGTCCTGGGCACTACCCTGATGGTGTTGTTGGGTTCCTCCACTGCCCCGTATATTTGTGGTTGTGGGCCCTGGAGCATTGGGCCCCCTTGTCCGTTTTTTGGCAATGGAGTCTGATGCCTTTCTCCACGATATTGTGGGTAAATACCTGGTCCTTGTCCATTTTTTGATAAGGGAGTAGCCTCTATGGTAGTTTGAGAACGGCATTCAGTAACCCAATGTCTCCCTCTATGGCATCATGGGCAAATACCCAGTATTCTATTTCTTTGACATCTAGTTTTGTTAAACCCTCCTCCTATGGGGCAACTCCTTTTAAAATGTCCTGTTTGTTCACAATCATCTCATGTTTTTGGCCTGGCATCTAAAGCCTGTTGTACTGCAGCTGCCAAGACTTGCCCTTGTTCATTAATATCTCTATATAATTTAATATATATGTTTAAATCTTCATGTCTCCATGGTCTAATAACCTCTCTGCAGCAACGATTTGCTTGGTCATAAGCCAGTTGTTTTATTAATGGCATTGCTTGTTCTGTATCCCCAAAAATTTGGCAGCCGTTTGAATTAGCCTATCTACAAAGTCAGCGTAAGGTTCATTAGCTCTCTGTATTACCTTAGATAGCTGACCTTGTAAATCTTCATGTCCTTGTAAAGTCTTCCATGCCCTAACTGCATCTGCAGCAATTTGTGCATATATAGCAGGATCATATTCAGTTTGTTGCCACTGACCCTCATAAGGTCCTTTCCCTAACAACATTTCTAAATTTCTTTGAGGGTAACCGGCTGCTGCATTTTGCCTAGCTGTCTCTGCGCAAAATTCCTCATTGGCAACCTTCCATAACAAATATTGTCCTCCATTTAGCACAGATTTACACATGCTAGCCCAATCTGCTGGCATCATGTCCAAGTTAGTAATGGACTCGACCATGCTTACCATGAAGGGAGCTTGGGGACCATAGGTTGTTACAGCCTCCTTTAACTGCTTCACTGTTTTAAAATCTAAAGCACAGTGAATTCGCTGCCCTCCTACCTGTTCAAGTACAGGGCATGCTAAACTTTGAGGTCCTGTCTCAGGATCCCATTTATCAACTACGGGGTTTGAGGGCCACTCAGCTGTCTCTATCGGTGGGGCTGTTGGTTGAATTACGCCCTCTTGTGATAAAATGGAGTTAGTAACAGCCTCCTGTTGTGGCCTTTTTCCTAATAACCCCTTTTCCTTTAAATTTTCTTCCTCTGTCTATCTCGAGAGACCTTCTCTTTTGCTTGATCTAAAATGTCTTTCTCCATGTTCTGAACCTCTAACAATTTACTTAACATCTTTTCAGTTTGTTTTAATCTACTATACAAATAATGCAACCCAATAAGATAACACAAAACAAAACCGAAACTGAATGAAAAAAAAACGGAATAAAAAATCTTTGTATCAATTTTCTCTTCCTCAGGGCCGACAAACTTCAAACCTTCAGTCAACCATTTTTTCCAGTTTGCCTGAGAAATTTCTAGGGATAAGCAGCTTGAAAGAAAAACAAAATAAATCAAAAGAAGAACACATTGTTTTTTGAAATGGTCATTCATTCTCTCACCTCCCCTCAGGGGCGAGCAATTTCACTTACCCCCAAACTTCAGGCGTTTCCCGTATGGGCCATCAGATGCTGCAGTCTCTGGCTGGGCACAAATCACGAGCCTCCACACAGCTTGTAGATTCAAACAGCAATTCTTTATTCCTGAACTCATACCGGCCGTCTACAAACACGTTCTGGGGAAATCCACGTTCTCTGCCCAAATCCACACCTCATGAGCTTCTATCTCCCAAATATACTGTTTCACCCTAAGAACTCAAGAGGAACTCAGGCAGCAGGATATGCCCTATTCTAAATGGGGAACGCCCTAATCTCCTATTATGCTAAACTGGGAACACCCTAAACACTGATCCGCCCTGGTCCTTGAGCAAGGTCACCTTACATGCAATGTCGCTGCAAAATGTCCTATTTCCATGAGTCCTTCCACTAAAGAAACATGGGGGTACGCTGGCAAGGAAATTGTCATACCTACTTGACTGATGGCTCCCAGCAGCTGCTCCTTGGGCCTCACTGATTGACAATGATAAACTTGGCCTTGACACATTAACTGGTAGATTTCACCTACACAACCACTTGAGCTTAGTGCTTTGTGTTTGAGTCAGTCTTTGACAACCCTCTTAATTTCTTTTATGATAATTGATCTAATTAGATTCCCTTTCTTATCTCAGATCATTTCTGTGACTTTATGTTTTTCTAGAAATTCATGCATTTTAATAGGTTTTCAAATTCATTTACATCGAGTTGAACAAAATAAGCTTTTATAATAATTTAATTTTCATTCTAAAAATTTTCTTATTAGTTTTCCATATTGAATATCTATGTCATCTGCTGCACCCACACACACCTTTTTCTTCTTGATTAGGTTATCTTCTTTTTTTCCTTTTTCTTTCCAAGAAGCAGCTCCTGAATTTCCTTATTAGTTTTATGATTTTTGTTTTATTCTTATCACATGCTTTTATATTTACTTCTTTAAATTTATATTTGCTCCTTTTTAACTTTGTGATTTGAATATTCAGTTCTCTTATTTTCATTATTGCTGTGTGTCTGTAAATGTGTGTGTGTGTGTGTGTGTGTGTGTGTGTGTGTGTATGTGTGTTTTCTTGTACAGGAATATGAACCAAAGTCAGCACATCTGAGCTCCAAGCCAAATGCTCCCACTAAGAACACTTCTGCTGTCTCAACCCCACCTACCGGTGCACTGTCACTCCAGGTGCACTGTCACTCCAGGTGCACTGACCTGATGTGGAAGGTGTTAACTAGGCTTTTATCTGAGGGACCTGGGAAGAGCAGAGAGACTGGCTTGAGTTGCCACAGGCTCCCCACATGCCTGAAAGAGCAGACTGGCAGGCCTGAGTTCTGAGAAGCAGTGGGGGAATGTGCTCTTCCAGGGCTCAGCCACATTATGGAAATGACGTCAAAAACATGGCTAAAAACAAAGGGAAGCAGGGTCCTCCTCTCCGGCAGCTCCCAGGTGCTACTTCCTGGGCAGGCGTGCCTGGGCTAGGGGGCTGCCTTCCCTCGAGGCCTCTTTGGTTCCTTTCTAACCAGCTTCCAGCTCTCTGCATCACCACTGTTAAAAATTCAAAGGGCATGAACATCTAGCTTTGGTACAATGTCTAAAGCCATTGTTTCTGCCTTTCTGTGGATTTTTCTTCATTGGCAATTTTCCTCGGCCACTCTTTCTAGCTTTCTTTCCCTTCCTGCACTGCTATAGAGTGTGTGCCCTATTCAGCTGAGGATCCTGTCCCCTTCTCTCCAGACCATCAGCCTCCCAACCCCCACTCCACCCCACAGAGCACTCAGAGATTCATTTCCTAGGTCTATGCCTGACAGTGTTTTCAACTGTCAACCTCGTCAGGTGGGGCTGGCTAAGTGCAGAGTGACCCAGTGGTACCCGTTGCTACGGTGACTTCTCTGTTGTTGGCAGAACCACTGACTCCAGCAGATTACAGCATTCATTCTTGACTCCTTTCTTGGGCCCCAAGAATGTTAAGCTCAGTGGTTCCTGTTCCCCCACCTTGAGGCCTCCTCCTGTACCCCACTTTTGAGTACCTTCTCATCTGACATAGGCAACCCTAAGGCCTCCCATCACTGGGCTACAGGGACATTCAGGGTTGTACAAAACTCTCCAAATGATGAGCATCACCTCTTTTGCCAATTCATCATTTTAAAAAACACTGTGGTAGAATCCCTGGGTGAGTTTTCCCTGTCCCAGGGAGTCCTCACCTGTCCCACTTGGAAATAAATGCCAGTTCCACATTTGCTGGCAAATCAGGACCTTGTGTCTCTAGGCCTGTGGCCTCAAAAGTGGCAGAAAGATTATTCATATTATCTTTTTGAGCCACAGTCACAAGATTTTCATAGAAAAATCGCTGTGTAGATGCAGATAATGAATAAATGATAAGGTGATTCATTCCTCTGAGATCTATGGATGATTTCACCTGTTGCCATATTGTTCAGAAATGTCTAAAGACACAGTCAGATTCTGATTCTGCTCTCGAGGTTTTGCCTAGGAGCAACCATGAAAGGCTTTTAAAAAATTAAATCTATTTTACGTTAAAGTATAAATGTACATTAAAATCCATAAGAATATGGGATGCAGTTATTTTGATGAGAGAAGATAAGATGAATAACTTTGAAAATCCTTCTTAGAAAAAGCTAAAAATGGTCTCAGTTGTGGGAAGCCATTCTCGCACATGATTGGGCACATCCCTGATTGAGTGTGAGGTGTTCTGGCCAAACTGTGTCAGAGATATCCCCACCCTCTCCACGTGCCAGAGCCTGTCCGTGTGGGGGTGTGACTGACCACTGACCCTGAGGCCAATCACTGACCTTGACCTTGGAATGCTGCCCCCCTCGACCTTTATTGGATGGAATTTTCCCCTGAATTTCTTGTTCCCCAATAAAAGGCCACTCCCTGGTGCTCTCTCTCTCTCTCTCTCTCTCTCTCTCTCTCTCTCTCTCTCTCTCTCTCTTCTCCTGCTAGTCCTGAGTAAGCCTTGCTGCCCCACCAGGTGGTTCAAGGCAAGAGTCAGAGGGAGGGCCATCTCAGACCTGGTCAAAGAAAAAGGTAATTGAGTCCTGTGTATTTATTTTGATCTCACTAGTTAACTTCTATGCTACGAACCTCTTGTATGAAACCAGCGTGCTGGTCGCGCAGTGGACTCAGTCATTTACTTAGGAATTTTAACTTTTAGAAAACTGTAAAGGATACAAACAAAAGTAATGATAATTTTGTAAATGACTTCAATTGCCAAAGTTCTTTCAATGCAGTAACCCCCAAAACGTAGGCTAACTGGACATTTTTAGCCATATTTTAAAGATAAGAAAAATGCCTCCCAGAGAAAATAAATGCAATCTGTTTCCTCTGCAAATATTGAATAAGCAGCAATGGTGTGATCTACCTGCCTGAATGGTAGAGCTACCTAGGGAGCTTTGTAGAAATCCTGCTAGCTGGTTTCTATCCCCAGAGATTCTTGCTCAAAAGTGTACAGAGTGTAGCACAGTCAGGTCTAAAGTTCAGTGGCCCTTGCTGAGTTAGAGCTTTTTCCAGCTCCCCCCGCCCCCCCAGTGCTGGGGATGGAACTCAGGGCCTCACACATGCTAGGCAGGGGCTCTACCCCTGAGCTGCATGCCAAGCCCTCCTAATGAAAAATTTGAATTTAAACATAAAGAATTCCACTTCTTTATTCTGATCTATTTTACTATCTCCTTTTCCTATCCTTTAACTGTGATACGGAAGTCTAGAATGGTGCATAACTTGCTTACTGGAGGTAAAAATCCCTGATGTTTCTAAAATGGTGTATAATTTGCATACATGAAGGTGAAATCACTACTGCTAAACACACATCTCTTTTTTTTCCATTTTTCCCCCAGCCCCACCCCAGTATGGACTAAATCATCCTCAAGGCTGCTAGAGCCAATTAATTATTTTTTCACACTCTGTTGACATGAGGAGAAGAAAAGCTGTGACAGAGCGATGGCTTGTGCTAGGAGCTTATCATTTTATCTTTGTAACAACATGAGCCAGCACCAGGGGATCCTGGTGGGGAAGCATTGGGCAGCTTAATAACCAAGGAGAGTTTGTTTTACAGGCTCCTCTAATGACCATTAGCCCTTCCACAGACAAACAAGCAAAGACATTTGTCTTCTGAGGTCTACAGTTAATTCGAGAAGAAAATAGTTCAAATGGTAATGGAAAGATATTGAGCATGGAGCTTTTATATTCAATTTCTGAAGTCAGCTGTCTTAGAAAAAGAGGCATTGTCTTGGGATTGGGGTGCTAATGCAGCTAAAAAGAGTATTTCAAAACCAAGGGCCCAGAGGGGCATTGATAAAAGACTTAATATATGTGCAGAATTAATTTTTAAAAGCGCTTTATGTTTGCTCACTCCACTTCCCCAGTAGACCACTCGGTGGAGTAAGGTCTGCCCGCGTCTGCCATCTGGGCCTGCTCCACTGTGTTCTCAGCACCCTCCTCCTCCAGGTACCAGTTTCTGGAAACTTAGGAATAAAAAGGGCCAGTTTCACATTCTGATGAAATAGCAGCCGTCATGCAGACATCCCATAAATATGGGCAGAGCCTGTCCAAAGAGCAGGAGCCTATTAGTCACCTCAAGCTGGACGCTGCAGCTTCTGCAAATTGAGAGGCAGGGGCTTCAGCAGAAGATTAAATCTTTTGTAAAATGCATTTTATTCTTCACTCTACTCCTTTAAAAGACATATGATGGTGACAAAAGCCAACTGGTGGCATCCAGGCATTTCCAGGGGAGCCATCTATAAGTTGTGGCCTTTGAATTGATAGGAACCTGCACAGAGGGGCAGTAGAAGAACCCTCCTCCTCGACTGATTCCCAAAATGATGGCAAGTGCCTGTCGGTTCCCACAGTGATGGAACTCAGCTCCTAATCAGGTCTCAGATGACAGAAAAGTGGTTCTTCTCAAGTTCCCATGTCATAAATCCAAAGCTTCTCGAATACTTGCCCCATGGGGTGTCTCTTAGCAGAATCCTGAAGAGGACTGACCCAGGGTCTCCTGAAGACTCCCATCTGAGGACCATGCCAATTCCCTTCTACATGGAAGGATGAAGGATATCAGGGAATTCCTTAAAGTGTCCATTTGTGGTTCCTCACTATGACCAGTTGCTTTCCCCCGCTTCTATCAGTATTTTCTCAACCATCTTCTTGGAAAAGGAGGCCATTTATACAATCTGCAAACAGCCAATTCTGGCCTACACTGCTTTTCTGATAAGGGAAACCAGCATTTCATAAAGCCATGGTCAGTCACTCTGATGCACTGGGATATTTAACACACCATAATATGCCTTTTCCACCCCGATTTGGCATGCTCCATTGCTGCACCACCCCGTACCCAGGCAAGAATCAGCAAGGAAACAAGAATGCTTTTCAGAAACCAAATCCATAAACTCCAGAAAAACAATGACCCAGAATTGTTAATAATTTATTTGTCTCATTTATGTCTTTGAATACTTCAAGAACCTGAGTTCCACTGTCCAGATATTTTGCACTTGCTTTAGGAAACCACCTTGTATTTTGTTTTGAACCAGGGAAGGTGTTCACAGACATACCTAAGATAACTGTTTATTAAATGCCTTACCCATTTAGCTTTAAACTTATCTTAATGTGGATTAGAAATATACTTTCACCGTTATATGAAAGACTACAGTCAGAAACTAAAGCAGTATTCCCATTCTACTTTCACAACACTGAAAAGAAATAGAGCTGAAGGAAATGGAACCGCAGGGCATTCTGGCATCCAGATCATTAAAAGCACAAATGACTTATCCAAGAAGAAGAAAAAGAAAGACAAGGTTATCAGAAGGAATTATTTCCATTCCCTCTCAGGCATCACATTAAATTAAAATACATGCACACAAAGAACAGCTGGAGATAGGAACCACCAAGGGTCTCATTTAAAGTTCCATGATTCAAAGGGAGCTAGGTATTCAAGCACTCTGGGAGTCTATTAGAAATACAGACCTCAGGCCCCACCCAGACCAGCTCAGTCAGAATCTGCATTTTAAGAGATCCCTGTGATTTGCATGTGCCTGCTTGTTTAAAAGTTCTGAACCAGAGCACTTTCAAATCAATTTGCTTTCCCCCAAGATACATCAGAATGAGGTACTGAAGACAGAAAAGGCCTAACAAGGCATAATAACTTTCCCAAGGCCAAGGAACACCAGGCAACAGGGGCAAAGACTCATCCAGAAAGGAATTATTTGCTGTCCTCCCCACCGCCCCCCACCCCTATCTTCTAGTGTGGTCCAAAACCCACAGAGTAGGAGAAATAGCATCTTCCTAGATGGGGTCTGAATGGTAATTTCCAAATTTATCACCCCCCACCCAGATTTGGGACGTATTTATTCCCACACTCCTGTTAAGGTCCACAGGAATTTAGAAACAACCCAAAGCAGATAGGGACAGAAGTGACAACCAACCTCAACAAGAGGAGCATGCTAGTGTCAGTAGGGAAGCCCTGCACCATGCAGCCACCCCGTGGCCCTTGCTCTGGGGCTCCTATCTTGATGTGCAAGATGTCCAAGAGCTACAGGAAAATGCCAGAATGACAAATTCAATGACATCTCCAGGTCCTGGTGACTCCAGCACCTGCCAGCCATAGGGCTTTGAGTTAGTCACTCTCTGTTGTGGTTTTCACCTGCTCTGATACAGAAAGAGGTGCAATCTCTCAACGCTAGCAGTAACAATCGATCATCTGCAAGTGCCCATCACATTATCCAGCAATAACTTTGATGATTGATTTATAAATAATTATAACCAAGCATGAAAGAATGAACAATTTGCCCACCTGAGAAATAGTAAGACCTATTTGTCTAATATGAAAATAAATACTGTCTATCTCATCTTGGTTTATTTTCCAAAACACAAAGTCTGCGTGTCTATCAGTAATGAGCTATATCCAATTAAAATACCTGATTTTAGTTAATCTGACAGAAGAATGCAATGTCACCCTTGTCTGGGCACAGCAGTAATTTTTTTTTTTGAAAGGCAATTAAGAAGAGTCAGAATTTCACTGAGAAACAGATGCCAGGAGGGAAGATTACAAAACGGATTGCTCTTTCAGCTCTTTTCACATAAAAGCTCATATTTTCTAAATAATTATGCAAGTAGCAAATGGTGACAAGTTCATTTAGGCTGTTTCAGTTCACTCAATTAACCTCTTTTGGTCACTGGATCTTAGACAATCATGCCAGTGGCTGCCATTCCTCTCTCATTTAAGAAGCTGGTGATGTCTGGCTTTTTAACTTCTCAAGTTAGAAGTCAAAGATGCGAAATTCCTTTACCCCTTAACATAGGAAATTCTGGCAGCTAGCTTTTTTGAGAAGCTGAAGTGAAGGAAAAAGATATCAAATGACATCAGGCTACACAGGTACAATCCCCATGTGGTTCAGCCTACGTAAAAACCTGCTGATGCTTAGAAAGCTCTCCTCCCCAAAGCAGGATCAGCAGCATCTCTTTAAAATAAAAGAATGTTTCTTGTATCTTCTGCATCTTAGTGAATAGCCATTTGTTTTCCTATTTCTGAAATATCTGTCAATAGTGAATGGCCAGACAAGTTAATTGAGGAAAAAAAAATCATTTTCTGCCATATAACTCAGATTTGAAAAGAGAAAGTGAAAACGAAAGAAAGAAGCTGAGAAGAATAAGGGTGTAGACTCACAATCCAGCCTGCCATGCTGCAAAACTAATGTTGCAATTTAAATTAAATTATAATTAATAGCAGCAGTTGTGTTGAAGTGCTTCAAATTATCACTTTTGATGCTAAAGCACCAGTGGTTTCCATGGAGATCTCTTCTCTAGAAGATGTCAGATCCCATCTAATTGTTTCGTCTCGGATATGTGACAACCTGAAGCTTTTAGTGCCTTTCATTTGGGGAGGTTTTTATGGTAGATAATCTCAATTTATTTTTATGTGCACTTAAATGTGTTTTATTTGCAATTGGTTTCTGAGCCCAAAGTCTACAATTTTCTGTATTTTGAAACTTAGTAAATAAGAACAACAACCGCCAAAATTATCTTCTGTAGTAAAAAACACTTTACTTCATCCTTCCTCCCACCCTTTCACAAGGATCAACAAGAAATTGGAAACTAAAGAATTCAAATTTCTTTTTAATATTCTGATCTTACAAAGGCCTTTTAAGATGTTTCTAGTACTCAAGCACCTACCTTGAAAGCTCTTTGATTAATTTCTCACATTCTATAAATGCCATCCAAATTTATATTCTGACAATGCTGTTTGAAAGCACAATTAGCACTATTCCTGATCCTATTCTAGCCGTAGTATTGTGCTTCTGTTATGATAATAACCTCACAGGGGTTCAGATGAAACTGACGTTCCTCCTCTTCCACCACATTGATTCTGAATTCTTAGACTGGCACACAGCTCAACCGATGCTGCCATCATGTGGAATGTTCTCCTACTCAA